>NW_023277404.1:81852-97690 GCF_003668045.3 Cricetulus griseus | reverse complement strand
GATCTGAAATGCCGAGGCACAGTGGCCGTTGCTTGTCTATCCACTGGCCCAGGTAGGCCAGGGTTTGTTTCTGCTTCCTTTTGTTGTCAAGCTTAGTCATCTGACTCCAGTGATCTGTGCTCTGGATCCGAGTTCTGCGGGAGCTCCTACACGTCGAAGCACAGTGGCACTTCTTCATCCAGCTGCCTGCACAGGGAGTCATCATTGCTTATGGTAATCTAACAACAGTGAACTGTGCACCGGATCCAGGTTTGGCAGGGAGATCCTACACACCGAGGCCTAGTAGCAGTTCTGTGTTCATCTGCCAGCCGATGGAGGTCAGGGACTGTTTCTGGTCCCATTCGTCATCACTACTTAGCTTCATCTGACAACAGTGATCTGTGCTTTGTGTCCGAGTTCTGGGGCAAGCTCCTTCATATCAAGAGGCCCAGTGGCAGTTCTGTGTCCATATGGTGGCCAGGATCTGAGTTTGGTGGTGGTATATGACATGCCGATGCCAAGTATGAGTCCATTGTCCATCTGCAGGACAATGGAGGTCAAGGGAAGTTTCTGGTTCCATTCGTCATCATTGCTTATGGTCATCTAACAACAGTGAACTGTGCACCGGATCCAGGTTTGGCAGTGAGATCCTACACACCGAGGCCTAGTAGCAGTTCTGTGTTCATCTGCCAGCCCATGGAGGTCAGGGGCTGTTTCTGGTTCTGTCGCGACCTCCTTGACCAGCAAAGAAGACGCAACGCTGAGACTCTTCCTTAAGCAGTTTACTCAGGAAACTTAAAACAATCTTCTGACCCCAGGGAAAGCCAGCCCGCAGCTTAAAATCACTCTTGCCAGCCAACCCCAGAAAGCCACGTGGCTAAGGCCGATAGGCTCTCATTTGCTGATGCAAGTTTGAATCTTAGACCAAGCCAAATAAGGAGTTGTTTATTCCAGAGAGTGCTCACCCTTGGGATGGTGGAAGGCGGAAACCGGCGCCATCTTTAAGGCACGGTGCATCGCAGCTCCCCACAGTTCCCCCTTCTTTATTAAATAACAGAGCGGGTGAAGATAGAGGCCCGATCCCCGGTGTGCAAACATGGGATAATGTATTGGTAACACCCACAAACTCTACGCCTGCGGTTACCCAAAACCATCCCGTACCTTTTTTCCCAGGGGAAGGATCTTGGGTACAACCTTCATGCAGTCGGGCTTGTCTTCCGAGGGCAGCCTAGCCACATTCAAGCAAACCCTCGTGCAGTGCTTAGCCTCGCACCCCAATTAAGAGAGCATTTTAGTTCTTAATAGTGGCCAACCAGGCCTGGGGAGACTGTCCTGCCTCTATGGCAAAGGCTTGAATAATCATAGCTGCATCACGCTTTTGGGTAGCCCTAATCCTGCATATACACCACAGGCAGACCAGGGAGACCATAATCAAGAGGCCTGCTAACGCTCCCATGCCCGCCCACTCTTTCAAATGATCCATGGCAGAGTTCAATGAGGAAGTCAGGCCGCTCGAAAGGGATAGGTCTATTTGGGTGGAATTCACATGCACAATAGCCATCCTGAGTTCTCTCATGGTGTCTTCAAACTCAGATGACCAATTCTGTAATAGAAACTGAGATAATCTTTTAAACTTTGATTGGCGGTAAAAAGGCGTGGGAAAACCCCTGTATTATACATCCATACAAAGCCTGGCAAGGGACTCAACCAGAGCCACAGTGAAGGATGCAGTAATGCCATAAGTCCTCACCGACTCTGCTAGGGCCTTGATAGTTTTAAAGTCTAAAGGCTCATGATACCTCTGCCCCTGTGAGTCTAAGAATACAGGGCAAGTGAGGCGCAACTCTGAGCAAACTTCCTGCCAGACCTGAGGGCAGTGTGAGGCTCCTTCACCACTGCTTCCACCATCTCCTTCCATCACATTGTAAGGAGGCGACGTGGACAGGGTTTCGGCTGGGGTTTCCCTTTCATTTTCAAGCGCAAGGGACCTTTTGAACTTGGGCTTCTCCCGTTTCCCTTTTATCCTTTTTACTTTGGTTCTCTCTAGCTGCTTTATCAGTGCTTGGAGTTCCTCTTCATCCTCTGTGTCCCCCTCGGAACTGGAAGACTCTGTCTCCTCCAATTTCTTAAGACTCAGGTAGATTTTCTCACTGTTAGCTTTCTTGGATCGCTCCTCCTGAAGGGAGTCAAGAGCGGCCTGTCCCTGTTTAACTGCCTCATTGCATCTCTTGTCCTCCAGGGAGCCTCTCACTCATCTCCAGATAGAGCCTCTCACTCATCTCCAGATAGAACAGACACCCGGTTTCAGCGTCCCCTGTTCCCAAGCAAAATCTAGGTCCCTTCCCAATTTTTCCCATGAAGGGACTGTAAGCTGTCCAGTGTTTGCAAACCAGGGTGCTATTATGTCCACCTGCTCTAAAAAATTATCTAGGGTGCTTCGTTTTAGTTTTAAGCCCTTCAAGTGAAGCAAATCATTTAGGGCCACAAAAATTGGGTGCGAAATCAACACAGCCATATTTAGTTATCTACAGAGAAAAGAAAACTTAATCACTGCTCTAGTCGAAGTCCGTAGATTTCCCGCACTCTTCAAGGGCCCTTAATATTATCCCTCTTACCTGGGACTTACCAGTGCACTGCCCTGGCTGCAGAAGGTTCTGAGTCGCTTCAGAGGAGGAATTCCCCATCCGGCCACCATTTGTCACAACCGAGTTGACCAGCAAGGAAGACGCAATGCTGAGATTCTTCCTTAAGCAGTTTACTCAGGAAACTTAAAACAATCTTCTGAACCTGGGGAAAGCCAGCCCACAGCTTAAAAGCACTCTTGCCAGCCAACCCCAGAATGCCACGTGGCTAAAGCGGATAGGCTTGCATTTGCTGATGCAAGTTTGAATCTTAGACCAAGCCAAATAAGGAGTTGTTTATTCCAGAGAGGGCTCACCCTAGGCATGGGGGAAGGCAGAAACCGGTGCCATTTTTAAGGTGCAGTGCATCTGAGCTCTCCACAGGTTCCATTCACCGTTACTGCTTAGAGTCATCTGACACCAGTGATCTTTGCTCCTTATCAGAGTTCAGCTGCGGGCTCAGTTACACTGATGCCCAATGGCAGTTGTGAATCAATATGGTGACTCAGGATCCAAGTATGTCGGCAGCCTCCATATTCCAAGGACCACTGACAGTTCTGGGTCCATCTGCAGGCCCCAGGAGGTCAGGGGCTGTTTCTGTTTCCATTCATCGTCATTGCTTAGAGTCATCTAACACCAATGATCTGTGCACTAGATCCAGTTTTGGCTGCAAGATCCTAAACACCAACGCCCAGTGGCAGTTATTTGTTCATCCGCTGGCCCAGGTAGGCCAGGTAATATTTCTGGTTCCATTCATCGTCATTGCTCAGAGTCATCTGACACCAGTGATCTTTGCTCCTGATGCATGTTCAGAGGGGGCCTTTATCACGCCAATTCAGTTGCATTTCTGCATCCATATGATGGCCCAGGATCCGAGTTTGGCAGTTGTATACAACACATCGAGGCCAAGTGCCAGTTCTTTGTGAAACCACTGGCCCACATATAACAGGTTCTGTTTCCAGTTCCATTACTCGTCACTGCTTACAGTCATCTGCCACCATTGATCTTTGCTCCTAATAGGAGTTCAATGGAGGCCTTGGACACGCCGAGGCAGGATGGCATTTCTGTGTCCATCTGCCAGCCCACGATCTGAGTTCATCAACAGGCTACTATACGCCAAGGCCCATTGGCATTTTTGTTTCCATCTGCCGGACCCGGGAGCCCATGGGCTGTTTCTGCTTCCCGTTGTTGTCACTGGTTAGATTCGTCTTACACCAATGTAATGTGCACCAGATCCAAGTTTGATAGCGAGATCCTACCCAGCAAGGTTCTGTGGCAATTCTGTGTCCTTCTCTGGCCCAGGTGGCCAGGCGATGTTTCTGGTTCCATTCGTCATCACTGCTTACAGTCCTCTGACCCCAGTCATCTGTGTGCCAGATCCAAGTTCTGCGATGTCTCCCTCACGCCGAGTCCGAGTGGCAGTTCTGGATCCATCTGTAGGCCCATGGAGGTCAGAGTCTGTTTCTGTTTCCATTCATTGTCGTTGCTTAGAGTCATCTAACTCCAATGATCTGTGCACTGGATCCAGTTTTGGCAGTAAGATCCTACACACCAATGCCCAGTGGCAGTTCTTTGTTCATCCGCTGGTCCATTTAGGCCAGGGGATGTTTCTGGTTACATTCATCGTCACTGGTTAGAGTCATTTGACACCAATGATGTGTGCTCCTGATCTGAGTTCGAAAGCTTTCTCAGACATGCCAAGGCCCAGTGGAATTTCTGTGTCCACCTCTCAGCCCACGATCCGAATTTAGCAACAGGCTATGAAACGCCAACGCCCATTGGCATTTCTGAGTCCATCTGCTGTGCCTGGGAGTTCAGGGGCTGTTTCTGCTTGCCATTATCGTCAATGGTTAGAGTCATATAACACCAATGATATGTGCACTGGATCCAGGTTTTGGAGCAAGATCCTACACAGCAAGGTCCAGTGGCAGTTCTGTGTCCTTTGCTGGTCCAGGTGGCCAGGCCATGTTTATGGTTCCATTCATCATCACTGCTTAGAGTCATCTGACCCCAGTAATGTGTGTGCCAGATCCAAGTCCTGCTATGGCTCCCTCACGCTGAGTCCCAGTGGCAGTTCTGTGTCCTCTGCCGGCCCAGGTAAGCCAGGTTCTGTTTCCAGTGTCCATTCATCGTCAATGCTTAGAGTCATCTGACACCAATGATCTGTGTGCATGATCCAAGTTCGACGGCATTCTACGACACGCCAAGGCTCAGTGTCTGTTCTGTGTTCATCTACCTACCCAGGAACTGAGTTCAGCAACAGGCTCTGAAATGCCAAGGCCTGGTGGCAGTTCTGTGTCTATCTGCCGGACCAGGGAGTTCAGGGCTGTTTCTGCTTTCATTAGTCCTCACTGCTTAGAGTCATCTGACATCAGTGATATGTGCTCTGGATCCAAGTTCGGGGGGGACCTCCTACAAGTCGAAGCTCAGTGGCAGTTCTGTATCCATCTGCCTGCACATGGAGACCAGGGGCTGTTTCTGGTACCATTCGTCGTCACTACTTAGAGTAATCTGACAGCAGTGATCTGTGCTATTGATCAGAGTTCTGGTGCGAGCTCCTACATGTCAAGAGGCCCATTGGCAGTTCTCCGTCCATATGATGGCCCAGGATGCGAGTTTGGAGGTGGTATATGACACGCCGAGGCCCAGTGGGAGTCCAGTGTCCATCTGCAGGCCAATGGAGTGCAGGGGCTGTTTCTGGTTCCATTCATCATCATTGCTTAGAGTCATCTAACACCAGTGATCTGTGCACCAGATCCACATTTGGCAGTGAGATCCTTCTTTGTTCATTTGCCAGCCCATGGAGGTCAGGGGATGTTTCTGGTTCCATTCCCTGTCACTTATTAGAGTCATCTGACACCAGTGATCTTTGCTCCTTATCCCAGTTCAGCTGCAGGCTCAGATACTCCAATGCCCAGTGGCAGTTCTGAATCCATATGGTGGCCCAGGATCCGAGTTCGTCAGCCGTCTCCAAAACACCGAGGCCAAGTAGCAGTTCTGTGACAATGTGCAGGCCCATGTAGGTCAGGGTCTGTTTCTGTTTCCATTCATCGTCATTGCTTAGAGTCATCTAACACCAATGATCTGTGCACTGAATCTAGTTTTGACAGCAAGATCCTACACACCAATGACCAGTGGCAGTTCTTTATTCATCCACTGGCCCAGGTAGGCCAGGTGATGTTTCTGGTTCCATTCGTCGTCACTGCTAAGAGTCATCTGACACCAGTGATATTTACTCCTGATCCAATTCGGTGGAGGCCTTGGACACGCTGAGGCCTAGTGTCATTTCTGCATCCATATGATGGCCCAGGTTCTGAATTTGGTGGTGGTTTACAGCACACCGAGGTCCAGTTGCAGTTCTGTGTCCATCTGCCATTCATTGGAGGTCAGGCTCTATTTCTGGTTCCATTCACCATCTGCCGGACCAGGGTCACTGATGAGAGTCATCTGCCACCGTTGATCTTTGCTCCTGATATGAGTTTGGTGGAGGCCTTGGACACTTTGAGGCTACAGAACGCCAAAAATCATTGGAATTTCTGTGTCCATCTGCTGGACCCGTGACTCAAGGGGCTGCTTCTGCTTCCCATTGTCGTCACTAGTTAGAGTCTTCTGACACCAGTGATCTGTGCCTTAATTCCAAGTTTCACAGTGATATCCTACACACCAAGACCCACTGGCCATTATGTGTCCTTCACTGGCCCAGGTGGCCAGGCGATGTTTCTGGTTCCATTCGTTGTCACTGCTTAGAGTCATCTGAAACCAGTGATCTGGCTGCATGATCCGAGTGTGATGACCAAATACTGAAACACCACAGGAGGACAGTGTGTTTCCCAAAGATGAGGTCCACCAATAACTTCGCTGAATCACTTGTGAGTTTCAAACTTATGACTTGGGCAGTTTCTCCCCTCCACTGTTCCGAACGCTTTATTGTCTCAGTGGTTCAGGAATATTTTGTTCCACATTTGTATATGAGTTATGGCTCACTCTGTCTTCTGAGATTTTGGGTACCAAGCCTCCTTCAGCCACCCCCATTGGAAGTGCATCTTATGTTTAAGGGAATCTAGCTGATACTGTTATGAAGAAAAATTTTCAAAACCATTTTGTGGAGCAATGTCAAATACCCTAGGAAGTACATAAATGCAATAAGAGAATGAAAGGAATCACATTACTGTGAAAAAGGTGAGTTTTGCATGGTTAGGTTCTTCAGGAAGGTTTTCATTCCATTTCGTAGATTAGACTGAAAGATCATGTGACAGCATCTACTTGGGTGCAAGAGATGATGTCAGCAGCAGGACTGAGTTCATTAGGCAGAGACAGCTTCTTCCATGAGTATGTGGGTACCAAGCCTCTGGATGTATAATGCACTTATCCAAGCCTACATTAAGCCATGGACTGTCTGTCTGTCTGTCTGTCATTTCATTCTCTAACTCTCTCTCTAGCACTTGCTGTCTCTGTCTCTGTGTCTTTCTCTATGTATCTCTGTCCCGCACAGTTAGTGTCTCTCTATAAAAGTCTCTACACCCTGGGTGGTAGTCTATAATTCTAATTGCTTTGCAATGTTTTTGCCTTCTACCCTAATCCAAAGTCTCTGTCTCACTCTCTGTCTGGTCCTCTGATTTTGCTTCAGCACCCTGTGTGAATACCTGAAGATGTACTTGTTCTGGACTGGCCTACACCTAAACTGAGCTTTTTATCTGTCTGTTTGTATGTGTTTCTCTCTATCTGTCTCTATCTATCTATCTATCTATCTATCTATCTATCTATCTATCATCTATCTCAGTGTGTATGTGTTTTTTTTTGTGTGTGTTTGTCTATCTGTCTCTCTGCCTGAGTACTGAAGAGCATGCTAAACTTCTCTACAGTGGCAAAATTAAGGTCCAGGGTGCTGAATGGGACCCATCCAAACCAGTCCAAAGATGCACTCTAGAAAAATAGAATTCAGCCTTTTTATGATCCCAGATTCCTTTCTTCATGATCTGGGATCTCTCTTTCACAAATCACCCCATCATCTGTCCTATCATTCTCTGATACAAGGACTTCAGAAACACTTTTGTTTCTAAACGTATCTTCATCTACTACACTGCTGATATTTGTTGAGTTCTAGGAACCCCTATTGAGTGCTACCTGGCCTGTCCAAGAAAGGAACAAATAGATATTCCAGGATTTGGTGCTACCGCAACATTCTCAGGTCCGCAATATTTGTAAATGCTCTACTTCAGCAGGATGCAATCTTGAGAATTCGGTATCCATATTACCTAATTTGCCATTTCTAAAACCCCAACAATCAGTATTCAGGGAAATTACGAATGAAATTTGCAGGCATCAGGCTCGCTTGTCCATGGCACCTGGCATGATGTACTCACTCAGGCAGTCCTTTGTCAATCCAGTCTTCCATGGTTACTAAGTCTTCAAGCAGCTTTAAAGGACCCTGTTAAAGACAGATCCCGGCCCATTTAGGCACAATTATTCTCATTCTCTCTCTCTCTATCTCTCTCTCTCTATCTCTCTCCAAGTGTCTCAGAGACTCTGTGGCCTTCTGTCTTTACCGCTGCAACCTGGATGAATGGCAGCAGCTCTGGACTTGCTCAGGACTGTTCTCTACCAAATCTGTTCATTTGTCTGTCTGTTTGCATGTGTCTCCCTTGCTGTGTGTGTTTCTGTCTCTGTCAGAGTATTGAAGAACATGCTAAACCACACTAAAATGGCAAAATTAAGGTGCCTTTTATTTTCCTGTAGATACCCTTCTTTTTTAAACATGTGAATGCTTTCAGTCAAGTTGCTTGTATCAAAAAAGGCAGCTGATGTGAATCCAATTTATGTTTTTGGCAAACCCAAAGTATTCATGTAAGTACAAGTGAGATGAATGGGACCCATGCAAAAAGGTCCAAAGATTCACTCCAGATAAATAGTATTCATCCTCTCAATGTTCCCACATTCCTCTCTTCCTTGTCTGGTACTTCCCTGGGAAAACACTCCCTCATCTGACCATGCAACCCTCTGTCAGCAGGACATAAGAAATATTTTGTTTTCTAAACTTAACCTCATCTCCTACACTGCTGACATCCCAAGAACTTGCCACACATTTTGGAAATTCTTGAAGGAAAAAGGGACTCCAGATGTGGTAGTACTCCACTATTCTCGGGATCCCCAAAGTTGGTCAATGCACTTTCTTCAAAAAGAAACAGTCTTGAAACTCGACATCGTTATTCCCAATGTTGTCAAGTTTAAGACCCCAAATTTCCATGATAAATGAAGGTGGGAATGATTGTCTTGGCATCTGCATTGCCCCCGAACCCGGAAGGGTGCACTCACTCCGCCAGTTTTCTGTTCAGTCCAGGATTCCATGGGTACTAAGTCTGTAGGCAGGGTTACAGGCCCCTTTAAAAGACAGATCCCTACTCTCAACTAATGTATATCTGTCACCTTCCAAGTACTCCCTGCTATCTTCTCTCTGATATCTTCCTCTCAACCTCTTCATCTCTTCTCCTATCTCCCCTACTCACGGTCTCCAACAATGTCAGAAAATGGACATTCTAAGATTCCTGTTCCATTGCTCAGGGTTCCATCTCCATAGCGAGCTTTCCCCGTCTCCTAAACAAATGACCAACTCTGGAGGTGGGAAAGCCATGGGAGCTCTCTCTGTGTAATCTCTCTCCATAACCCAGCTTGGTTGAGCCAGACAACCCAGAGATGTTTTTTCGGGGACTGACCAGTGAAAAACCCCATGAGGTCAGTGTGTTTCACAAGGAAGAGATCCATCACCTCATTGCTGAATCAAATGTGGGTTTCAGATTTAGGACTTTGGGAGTTTTTTCCCTCCACTGTTCAGACCACTGCATCTTATCAACGATTCGGGCACTTTTTCATTCCACAATTGGCAATGAGTTAAGGCTGACTCCATCTTCTGAGATGTTGGGTACAGAGCCTCCTTCAGCCTCTTCCATTGGAATTACATCTTATGTTCAAGAGAATCTAGCTGCTACTGTTATCGTGGAAAAACTGTTCAATGCCATTTTGTGGAGCAATATCAAATAACCTAAGAAATACATCAATCGACTAAGAGAAAGAAAGGAATCATATTACTTTAGAAAAGGTGAGTTTTCCATGGTTAGCTTCTTCATGAAGGTTTAAAATTCATTTCTTATATTCGATGGAAAGATCATGTGACTGCAGCTACTTTGGTGCAAAAGATGATGTCAGCAGCAGGACTGAGTTCATGAGGCAGAGACAGCTTCCTCCATGACTAGGTTTGTAGCCAGCCTCTGGATGTATAAAGCACTTATCCTAGCTTACATTAAGCTTTGGACTGTCTTATGTCTGTCTGTCATTTCATTATCTAACTCTCTCTCTAGCATTCACTGTCTTTGTCTCTGTCTCTGTTTATCTCTGTCTCTGTCCTCTGTGTCTCTCTGTGTGTGTCTATACATCTTGGGTGGGATTCTATAATACTTACTGCTTTGCAATGTGTTTGCCTGCTTCCCTAAGCCAAAGTCTCTGTCTCTCTCTCTGTCTAGTCCTCTGTTTTTGCCTCTGCACCCTGGGTGAATCCCTGAAGCTATACTTGTTCTGTACTGGTCTCCACCTAAACTGAGCTTTTATCTGTCCATTTGTATGTGTCCCTTTTGCTCTCTCTCTCTCTCTCTCTCTCTCTCTCTCTCTCTCTCTCTCTCTCGTCTGTGTGTGTGTGTGTGTGTGTGTGTGTGTCTATCTGTCTCTCTATCCGTGTACTGAAGAGGATGCTAAACCTCTCTACAATGGTAAAATTAAGGTGCCTTCCCATGCCAAAATGAGAATGCTTTCAGGCAAGTTCCTTCTAGAGGCAGCTGATGTGTCCCCAATGTATGTGTTTCGTAAACCCACAATATCCCTATAAGTTTCAGGGAGCTGATTGGGACCCATGGAAATGGGTCCAAAGGTGCACTGCAGACAAATAGTATCATCCTCTCTGTGATCCCAGATTCCTTTCTTCACCATCTGGGTTCTCTATTTCAAGAATCACTCCATCATCTGTCCATTCACCATTCTGATACAAGACTTCAGAAACACATTTTTTTCTAAAATTAACTTATTCGTCTACATGCTGACATCTGTTCATTTCTGGGAGACCAGAGTGAGTGCTGCCTCACCTGTCCAAGGAAGGAACAAACAGATAATCCAGGATGTGGTAGTACTACAACATTCACAGGTCCCCAGTGATGGCCAAAGCCCTACTTCAGTAGGATGCAATCTAATGACCTCGATATCCTTATTCCCTATATTGCCATTTTTAACATCCCAACATTCAGTATTCAGCGAAAGTAGGAATGAAAGGTTCAAGCATCAGGCTGGCCTGCCCAGGGCACCTGATATGTTTCACTCACTCAGGCAGTACTCTGTTTAGTCCCCCTTTCAGGGTTACCAAGTCTGCAGGCAGTGTTAAAGGACCCCATTAAAAGACAGATCCTGGCCCACTTATGCTCTCCTATTCTGTCTCCCTCTCCCCTTACACTTCCTATCTGCTATCTGCTCTTTGCTATTTTTCTGACCCTCTTCATCTCTTCTCCTGTTTCCCCAACATACCCTCTCCCACCCTGTCTGCCATCTTCTGTTCATGTAATTTCTAAGATAGCTGTTGATTGCTCAGTGTCAATTTCCATGTCCTTCTTTCCCCTTCAAATTAAACAAAAGACCAACTCTATTGCTGAGAAAGCCAGGGAGGTTCTATCTTTGTGACCTCTCTTACTGCCCCTGCTTGAATGTGTGGGAATTCACAAAGATCATTTTTTTCGGTCTGACCAAACAGTGAGACACCCCTTCAGGTGGCTGTGTATCCCAAGGATGAGGTCAACCAAGACATTCGCTGAAACATTTGTGTTTTCAACATTACACCTTTGGCAGTAACTTCCCTCCAATTTTTGGTATTCTGTGTCGATTTGAATGTTCAGGCATTTTGTTCTGCCCTTGCCCCTGATTTCAAGCTGACTCTGAGTTCTGAGATTGGGAGTACCAGCCTTCTTTCTCCTGGCCAAGGAGAAATACATCTTATGACTAAGGCATTCTTACAGGTACAGTTACCTTGGAAAAACTGTTCTAATGCTTTTATAGAGTAAGGTCATATTCCCCAGGTTGTGCATTAATGAACTAAGAAAATGAAAAGACACCCATTACTGAACGAAATTTGAGTTTTGCATGGTAGCTTCTTCCAGGAAAGTTTAAATTCCATATCTTAGATTAGACTGAAGGATCATTGGACTACAGGTACTTGGAAGCACCGAATGATGTCAGAAGCAAGACAGAATTCATGAAGAAGAGACAGCATCATTCTTGAGTATGAGAGGACCCAACCTTGGCCCTGGCATTCAAATATCACAGCCTACATTAAGCTATGGTTTGTCTGTGTGTCTCTCTGTATGTCTGAATTTTCATCTCTAATTCTCTATCCCTTACTGTCACTGTCTTTCTGTGTATGTTCCTACGCCCTGGTGGGCCTCCCTCTATAACTCTACCTGAATTGCAATGGAACTACCAGCTAAATGGGCCCTCCTCTCTCTCTCTCTCTCTCTCTCTCTCTCTCTCTCTCTCTCTGTGTGTGTGTGTGTGTGTCTGTGTCTCTGTGTCTCTGTCTCTCTCTCTCTCTCTCTCTCTCTCTCTCTCTCTCTCTATCTCTCTGGCCTTCTGACTTTGCCTCCTCAACTTGGATGAATACCAGCAGCTCTGGACTTGCGCAGGAATGTTCTCTATCAAATATGATCCTTTTGTCTGTGTGTCTGTATGTGTCTAGCTTGCTCTGTGTTTTCCTGTCTCTCTGTCAGAGTATTGAAGAGCATGGTAAACCACTCTAAAATGTCAAAATCAAGGTGCTTTTTATTGTTCTATAGATACCCTTCTTTTTCAAATATGGGAATGCTTTCAGACAAGTTGCTTGTATCAAAAAACGGCACGTGATGTGTCTCCGATTTATGCTTTTGGTAAACCCAAAATATTCCTGTGACATCCAGGGAGCTGAATGTGACCCATGGAAAGCATTCCAAAAATGATGCACTCCTGATAATTAGTATTCAGCCTCTCAATGATCCCAGAGTCCTTTCCTGCTCATCTGGGATCTCTCTCTGGGAGATCCGGCCTATGACACCTGGAAGCATACACTCACTCAGCAACTACTCTGTTCAGTCAAGGATACCTTGGGTACTAAGTCTGTAGGCAGGGCATTGGACCCCTTTAAAAGACAGATCCCTACACACTCCTGATGTCTTATTCTCTCTATCACCTTCCAATTCCAATCAGCTATCTAGTAACTGCTATCTGGTATCTTCCCCTGACCTTCGTCATGTCTTCTCTTGTCTCCCCTACTCACTCTCTCTACCCATGTCAGACAATCCAAGTTTCTTGGGTATTCTAAGATTCGTGTTCCATTGCTCAGTATTCCGTCTCCATAGCAAGCTTTCCCCTTCCATTAAGTAAATGAATAACTCTGGAGTAGTGAAAACCAGTGAAAAGCAGTCTTGAGAACTTGACATCCTTATTCCCTAAGTTGCAAATCTAAGACCTCAAATTTCCATAATCAGTGAAGTTGGGAATGAAAGGTCCTGGCATCTGGCTAACTGCCCATGTGACCTGGAACAGTGCAATCACTCAGCCAGTACTCTGCCAATTCCAGGCTTCCATGGGTACTAAGTCTGCAGGCAGGGTTATAGGACCCCTTTAAAAGACAGATCCCTACCCACTCCTGATATCTTTTTCTCTGTCAACTTCCAATTCCTCTCTGCTCTCTGCTATCTGGTATCTTCCTCTGAACCTCTTCATCTCTTCTCTTGTCTCCCCGACTCAGCCTCTCCAAACATGTCAGAAAACATAAAGGTCATGGACCTTCTAGATTCGTGTTACATTGCTCAGGGTTCTGTCTCAATAGCGAGCTTTCCCGTTTCACATAAACAAATGACCATCTCTGGAGCTGTGAAAGCCATGGAGGCTCTTTCTCTCTGTGAACTCTCTCCATACCCAGGCTCGGTAGAGGTGGACATCACAGAGATATTTCTCTGGGACTGAACAAACGGTGAAACAGCCCATCAGGATGCTGTGTTTCCCGAGGATGACGTCCACCACCAAATTCGCCAAATCACCTGTGGGTTTCAGAATTATTCCTCTGGAAGTTTCTTCCCTCTGCTGTTCAGACCACTGGTTGTCTCTATTGTTTGGGCATTTTTGTTCCAAAATTGTCAATGAGGACAGCTGAACCTGTCTTCTGAGATGCTGGGAAGTGAAACTCCTTCATCTACCTCCATTGTAATTACATCTTATGTTTTAGGGAATCTAGCAGTTAAAGTTACCATGGAAAAACCATTCAATGCCTTTGTGAGGAGGAATGTTAAATACTCTTGGAAATACATCAATGAACTTACAAAATGAAAGGAATCACATTAATGTAAAAAAGGCGAGTTTTCCATGGTTAGCTTCTTCCAGGACAATTTAAATTCCATTTCTTAGATTAGATGGAAAGATCATTGGAATACAGATTCTTGGGTGCACGATGTGATGTCAGCTGGAGGACAGAGTTCATTAGGCAGAGAAAGCATCCTCCATGAGTATGTTGGGAGCCCGCCTCTGGAACTTGTATTCCCTTATCTCTGCCTAGACTAAGCCTTGGCCTGTCTCTGTGTCTGCTGTCTATTTGTCTTTCATTTCATTTTCTAAATCTCACTCTATTACTCTTTCGTGACCCCGAATGTCTCAGCTTTAACCCACGACGGCCATGAGGTTCTACCTGAGTGAGGGTACGTGAACTGGGAAACTCGTAGCAACTCACAGGCAGTAAGATCAAACACAGACATCTTGTCATCTTTAGAGAGCTCTTAGTTCCATGCTGTAGAGCTAGAGCCATTTCTTTATTAGCCATCTTTTCTGCTGTTTGTTAACCATCCTGCCAATACCACGTGGTAACCTTTTCTCTCTCTGTTCTCCTCTAGCTGTCTTCGCTCGACACCAATTCTTGTCTTCCCTGGTCATTCACATACCTCACACCTCAGCCCACATGAGGGCTTATTTAGATGCTTAGGCGCACAGAAATGCAAATAAGAGGGATATTAACCTGAGGCCTTGGCAAACAATAGTAGACCTACTGGCAATTAACAATACAATAGTGGGCCAGAGATTTCCAGTGCCCCTGTTTGCTGAAGCTGGAGACTGTGCCCCAAAATATTTCATTACAGAATTATTTGGTCCCCCACAATACTGCACTCTTAAATTAATAAAAAGAAACCTGTGCTTCTGAATCAGGCGAGATGACTGTGTCTGTTTTACTAGGCTCCCTTCAACCTGCCAGGGGTGCCTCTCATGGAATCACACATTCTGTCATGCCTGTTCTGTCTTAGGATTCCCTGAAGGTAAGGAAAACCATACCCATCTCTGGCTGGAAACAGGCTCTGTAAAACAAATAAGGTTAGTGGGGGATGGGCCATGTTCCAGCTCCAAGTGTTCTGAATCATCAAGAAAACTCCAGGAGAAGAGAGCCTCAGCCCTCATGCCTGAAAAAGTTCTCCTGTGGAATGGAGACATATAAAGGTTAAAATGACCTTTTAAAATCTGCAAGGAAATGACTCTAGTGCCTCTGATATGGACCTTATTAAACTTTGCTCCCTAAAACATACTTCTATCCTAAGGTTTGTAAATTTCCCATTACATTCCTGTTAGAATATACTCTGTCTTCTAGTATCTAATAACAATTGAATAACACATATAGCAAGATAACAGACATCAACAATCCCATCATGAACATACATTAGGGTGTGCTACAATACAATAAAAAGACAATAAGATATTCTCACAATCTGTGGGGTGTGAACAATTTCACAATTCTAAGCCTTTTTTCTTTAGTCCCTGCCTGGGACTCAATGCCCCTTGAATCTTTCTCTTTCTTGCTCAAAGTACGAAGTTCTAACATCAGGTTTGTAAAAACAGTCTTTGAAAATTAACTAAAAAGTCTTTTGTCCATGATTTGATTAAAAATTGTGAAGGAACTTCTGCCACTTGGTTTGTGCTAATATCCGACTGTACTAAATGGGTCCTTTTTCCCAAGGGAAAAACTGGCAAAACAGTTTTGTGTGTCTGTTTGTGGCAAGAAAGCAAGCTGTTTTATTTATCAAGTTTTTAGTCTACTCCTGGATGAGCACTCATGGATTCAGAGAGGTGGATGTAGTCCATCTGTAGGGAGGCTGGGACTCTGGAAAGTATCTTGAAACTGGAACTGGGTGTGTCTCCTTACT
>NW_023277404.1:76408-81352 GCF_003668045.3 Cricetulus griseus | reverse complement strand
TGGCTGCTGGAGTGGTTGATGAGATGCATGGAGCAGAGAAGAATTGGACCTGGGCCGACAGGATAAAATCTGAACCAGTTGGAGTGAAACATTGGACCTGTATTCCTGAACTCTGAGTGCATCTGACCTACAGCCCCAGGACGAAAGGAGACACACCCAGTTCCAGTTTCAAGATACATTCCAGAGTCCCAGCCTCCCTACAGATGGACTACCTCCACCTCTCTGAATCCATGAGTGCTCATCCAGGAGCAGACTAAAAACTTGATAAATAAATCAGCTTGCTTTCTTGCCACAAACAGACACACAAAACTGTTTTGTCAGTTTTTCCCTTGGGAAAAAGGACCCATTTAGTACAGTCGGATATTAGCACAAACCAAGTGTCAGAAGTTCCTTCACAATTTTTAATCAAGTCATGGACTTGATTACAAACAAGACTGTGGTTACAAACCTGATGTTAGAACTTCGTACTTTGAGCAAGAAAGAGAAAGATTCAAGGGGCATTGAGTCCCATGCAGGGACTAAAGAAAAAAGGCTTAGAATTGTGAAATTGTTCACACCCCACAGATTGTGAGAATATCTTATTGTCTTTTGATTGTATTGTAGCACACCCTAATGTATGTTCATGATGGAATTGTTGATGTCTGTGATCTTGCTATATGTGTTATGCAACTTTTATTAGATACTAGCAGTCAGAGTATATTATAACAGGAATGTAATGTGAAATTTATAAACCTTAGGATAGAAGTATGTTTTAGGGAGCAAAGTTTAATAAGGTCCATATCAGAGGCACTAGAGTCATTACCTTGCAGATTTTAAAAGGTCATTTTAACCTTTATATGTCTCCATTCCACAGGATAACTTTTGCAGGCATGAGAGCTGAGGCTCTCTTCTCCTGGAGGTTTATTGAAGATTCAGAACACTTAGAGCTGGAATATGGCCCATCCCTCACTAACCTTATTTGATTTACAGAGCCTGTTTCCAGCCAGAGATGGGTATGGTTTTCCTTACCTTCAGGGAATCCTAAGACAGAATAGGCATGACAGAATGTGTGATTCATGAGGGGCATCCCTGGAAGGTTGAACGGAGCCTAGTAAAACAGAAACAGTCATCTCGCCTGATTCAGAAGCACAGGTTTCTTTTTATTAATTTAAGAGAGCAGTATTGTGGGGGACCAAATAATTCTGTAATGAAATATTTTGGGGCACAGTCTCCAGCTTCAGCAAACAGGGGCACTGGAAATCTCTGTCCCACTATTGTATTGTTAATTGCCAGTAGGGCTACTATTGTTTGCCAAGGCCTCAGGTTAATATCCCTCTTATTTGCATTTCTGTGCGCCTAAGCATCTAAATAGGCCCTCATGTGGGCTGAGGTGTGAGGTATGTGAATGACCAGGGAAGACAGGAATTGGTGTCGAGTGAAGACAGCTAGAGGAGAACAGAGAGAGAGAAAAGGTTACCACGTGGTATTGGCAGGATGGTTAACAAAGAGCAGAAAAGATGGCTAATAAAGAAATGGCTCTAGCTCTACAGCATGGAACTGAGAGCTCTCTAAAGATGACAAGATGTCTGTGTTTGATCTTACTGCCTGTGAGTTGCTAGGAGTTTCCCAGTCCACGTACCCTCACTCAGGTAGAACCTCATGGCCGTCGTGGGTTAAAGCTGAGACATTCGGGGTCATGAAAGAGCAATAGAGTGAGATTTAGAAAATGAAATGAAAGACAAATAGACAGCAGACACACAGACAGGCCAAGGCTTAGTCTAGGCAGAGATAAGGGAATACAAGGTCCAGGGGCAGGCTCCCAACATACTCATGGAGGATACTTTCTCTTTCTAATGAACTCTGTCCTCCAGCTGACATCAAATCGTGCACCCAAGAATCTGTAGTCCAATGACCTTTCCATTTAATCTAAGAAATGGAATTTAAATCGTCCTGGAAGAAGCTAACCATGGAAAATTCACCTTTTTTACATTAATGTGATTTCTTTCATTTTGTAAGTTCATTGATGTATTTCCAAGAGTATTTAACATCCCTCCACACAAAGGCATTGAATGTTTTTCCATGGTAACTATAACTGCTAGATTCCCTTAAACATAAGATGTAATTCCAATGGAGGTAGCTGAAGGAGGCTCACTTCCCAGCATCTCAGAAGACAGATTCAGGCGTCCTCATTGACAATGGTGGAACAAAAATGCCCAAACAATAAAGACAACACAGGGTTCTGAACAGCAGAGGAAAGAAACTTCCAGAGGAATAATTCTGAAACCCAAGGGTGATTTGGTGAATTTGGTACTGGACGTCATCCTCGGGAAACACAGCATCCTGATGGGCTGTTTCACCGTTTGGTCAGTCCCAGAGAAATATCTCGTGATGTCCACCTCTACCGAGCCTGGTTATAGAGAGAGTTCACAGAGAGAAAGAGCCTCCATGGTTTTCACAGCTCCAGAGATGGTCATTTGTTTATGTGGAACGGGAAAGCTCGCTATTGAGACAGAACCCTGAACAATGGAACACGAATCTAGAATGTCCATGACCTTTATGTTTTCTGACATGTTTGGAGAGGTTGAGTCGGGGAGACAAGAGAAGAGAAGAAGAGGGTCAGAGGAAGATACCAGATAGCAGAGAGCAAAGAGGAATTGGAAGGTGACCGAGAAAAAGATATTAGGAGTGGATAGGGATCTGTCTTTTAAAGGTGTCCTATAACCCTGCCTACAGACTTGGTACCCATGGAAGCCTGGAATGAGCAGAGTACTGGCAGAGTACTGGCTGAGTGTTTGCACCGTTCCGGGTCACATTGGCAGTTAGCTAGATGCCAGGACCTTTCATTCCCAACTTCACTGATTATGGAAATTTGAGGTCTTAGATTTGCAACTTAGGGAATAAGGATGTCAAGTTCTCAAGACTGCTTCTTTTTGATGAAGTGGCATTGACCAACCTTGGGGGGGTTTGAGAATAGTGGGTTACTAACACACCCTGGATTACCTGGTTGCTCCACGGATTTCCAGATTGTATGACACTATCTGGGGCATCTTAGGCCTCGTCAGCTGTCAGCAGTGTAAGAGATGAAGTTAAGTTTAGAAAAAAGTTTTCTGAAGTTCTGGTGTCAGAGGGGAGTAAGGTCAGATGGGGGAGGGTTTTGCAAGGGAAAGTTCTCAGGGGAGGAGGAAAGCAATCTGGAAACTCTGAGAGGCTGAACACTATTTATCTGGAGTGAATATTTTGAACTTTTTTGCATGGGTGACATTCAGCTCCCTGGAACTTACATGAAAACTTTGGGTTTGCCAAAAACATAAAATGGAGACACATCAGCTGCCTTTTTGTGACAGAAGCAACTTGGCTGAAAGCATTCACATTTTGGATAGAGGAGGTTATCTTTAAGAAAATAAAAATGCTCCTTAGTTTTACCATTTTAGAGTATACTGTGATAGAGACAGACAGACAGACAGACACACAGCGAGAAAGACACAGGCATCCATAAAGACTTAAGTTTCAGTTTGGGTGGAGAACATTCCTGAGGAATCCAGAGCTGCTGATATTCACCCAAGTTGGAGAGGCAAAGACAGAAGGCCAGAGAGTGACAAAGTGAGCGAGCGAGGGAGTGACTGTGAGAGAGAGAGAGAGAGAGAGAGAGAGAGAGAGAGAGAGAGAAGGCCAAGTGTAGCAGGCATGTCCAATGCAAAGTAGGTATAGTATAGAAACCCACAAGGTAAAGAGAGATATACAGAGACACAGGGACAGTGAGAGACAGAGATACACAGAGACAGAGACAATGAGTGATAGAGAGATAGCGACTGAAAAGTCAAACAAGCAGGCAGACAAACACACAGACCTACCAAGGCTTGGTGTAGGCTGAGATAAGTGAATACCAGGTCCAGTGCTGGTTCCAAACAAACTCATGGATGATTCTGTCTCTGTCTAATGAACTCTGTCCTACTGCTGACATCATTTCGTGCACCCAAGTACCTGCAGTCTAATGTTCCTTCAATCTAATCTAAGAAATGGAATTTTAACCTTCCTGGAAGAAGCTAATGATGGAAAACTTACCTTTTGTTACAGTAATATGATATATTTCATTTTCTTAGTGCATTAGGGAGTTGGACATTACTCCACAAAAAGGCACTGAACGGTTTTTCCACGATAACAATAACCTCTGTATTCCCATAAATATAAGATGTAATTCCAATGGAGGTGGCTGAAGGATGCTTGGTACGCAAATCTCAAATGATGGAGTCAGCCTTGACTCATCGACAAATGTGGAACAGAAAATGGCCAAAGAGATTTTATGACACGGGGGTCCAAGTAGTAGAGGGCAGAAATCCCCAAAGGCATAAATCTGAAACCCAGTGGTAATTCAGCAAATGTGGTGGTGGGCTTCATCCTTGGGAAACACACTGATTTGATGGGGTGTTTCACCATTTGGTCAATCCCAAAAAAGGATGTTTGCGATGTGCTTCTCAACCAAGCCTGGGTATGGAGAGGGTACACAGAGAGTAATCCTCCATGGTTTTCACTACTCCAGAGTTATTCATTTTCTTAATGGAATGGGAATGCTTGCTATGGAGATGGAATACTGAGCAATGGAACACGAATCTTAGAATACCCAAGAAACTTGGATTGTCTGACATGGGTAGAGAGAGTGAGTAGGGGAGACAAGAGAAGATAAGAAGAAGGTCAGGGGAAGATACCAGATAGCAGTTACTAGATAGCTGATTGGAATTGGAAGGTGATAGAGAGAATAAGACATCAGGAGTGTGTAGGGATCTGTCTTTTAAAGGGTTCCAATGCCCTGCCTACAGACTTAGTACCCAAGGTATCCTTGACTGAACAGAGTAGTTGCTGAGTGAGTGTACGCTTCCAGGTGTCATGGGCTGGATCTCCCAGAGAGAGATCCCAGATGAACAGGAAAGGACTCTGGGATCATTGAGAGGCTGAACACTAATTATCAGG
>NW_023277404.1:71665-72910 GCF_003668045.3 Cricetulus griseus | reverse complement strand
TCAACCGAGCCTGGGTATGGAGCGAGTTCAGAGACAGAGAGCCTCCATGGCTTTCCCAGCTCAGGAGTTGGTCATTTGTTTATGTGGAAGAGGAAAGCTCACTATGGAGATGGAATCCTGAGAAATGGAACACGAACATTAGAATGTCCATCAACTTTAGATTTTCTGACATGGTTGGAGTGGGTGGGTAGGGATGTGTCTTTAAAACCCTGCATGCAGAGTAATTATCCATGGAATCCTGGAGTTAACATTGTACTTGCTGAGTGAGTACAACTTCCAGGTGACATGAGCAGGTACAGATGACAGGACCTACATTCCCACCTTTATTTATTATGGAAATTTGGTGTCTCAAACATGGCGATATTTTGAATGATGATGTCTAGTTCTCAAGACTGCTTCTTTTTGATGAAAGGGCATGACCAACTTTGGGAACCCTGAGAATAGTGGTGTACTACCACATCCTGGAGTACATGGTTGGTTCACGGATATCCAAAATGTGTGGAACTATCTTGTACATCCTAATCCTCGGCAGATATCAGCAGTGTAGGAGATGGAGTTGAGTTTAGAAGACAAAATTTTTTTAAGCCCAGATGACAGAAGGTTTTATTGTCAAATGATGGAGGGTTTTCTCAGGGAAATTTACCAGAGGAGGAGGAGAGGAATCTGGGATCACTGTGGGAATGAATACTATTTATCTGGAATGAATCATTGGACCTTTTTGCATGGGTCACATTTTGCTCATTGGAACTTACATAAATTGGAGACACATCACCTGCCTTCTCTTGATACAAGCAACTTGGCTGAAATCATTCACATGTTTGAAAAAGAAGTGTATCTACAGGACAATAAAAGGCACCTTAATTTTGCAATTTTAGAGTGGTTTAGAATGCTCTTCAATACTCTAACAGAGAGAGAGAAAAACACACAGCAAGGGAGACACATACAGACAGAGATACAAAAGGATCAGATTTGGTAGATAACCAGTCCTGAGCAAGTCCAGAATTGCGGTAATTAATCCAGGTTGCAAGGGAAAGACAGAAGGCCACAGCGAGTGTGAGAGATTTTGAATGAGCTAGAGCAAGAGAGAGAGACAGAGAGACAGAGAAGAGGACTCAGTTTGTAGGCAGTTCCAGCGGGGGGTCCTCAAGGGAGAAGGGACATACACAGAGAGACAGTAACAGTGAATGATATTGAATTAGATTTGAAAATTCAGATATAAGACAGAGACACACAGACAAACCAAGG
>NW_023277404.1:66078-68707 GCF_003668045.3 Cricetulus griseus | reverse complement strand
TAGTGGAAATGTAGAATTAGGAAGCAAAAGGGTGTGTATTTTCTTAGTGAGAACATTAGCAGGAGAAATATCTATGACACAATGAAAGATTGTTTAAACACGGGAAATATGAAGAGTTTCCTTTCACAAGTTTCACTGACATTGTGGCTTATCTAGCTAGCAAACATATAACATGAAGTAATTGCATCATTTAAACTTTGATGGAATATCTGTCAAACATGAATATAATCCATGAAAGATTTGTCTGGTCAAAATGTACCAAGTGTGACATCCTGGAATTTCCATATTACTGACCTATGCTTTTCAGATACTCTCTGAGCACATGTAGAATGAAGGGTAGCACATGGAGCTCTAATACTTAAAGACGGTGTTTCACTAAGTAAATGCGAGGACTGGGCAAGGAGGGAAATCCATCTATTTATAAAAAATGCAGAAGACATCCCAAAATCATGCTTGCATGATATAATCCTCATGCCATATCTAGTATTAGAGATATCCAAGTTCAAAAACAAAAATGTGATCACTTCTAAAAACTATATATCAAAAAAAATTAAAAAGAATCCGTGATTAAAACAGGTTATAATCCAATGATAAAAATATAAAAATAACATTCTCTGTATAGTTATTTATTTTTTTAGTGAGAACAGTTAAGATTATTTTCTCAAAGTATAGAGATAAATAAACTTTTCAGACATTGTACATGAAAAAATCTCCTGTGGACACCTCCAAGCTTGTTAACATGAATTGAGAGCATTGCCAACAAAAGTGGCTTCATGGACTAAGGTTTACAGAGAAAGAAGATATGGTGTCTATACCTTCAGAGGGGGTAATTTTTTCAGGTGTATCACCAAAAATCTCAAAATCAATTGGGTTGCCTTTGTAGGCTGATGAGTTAGGGAATGTACGATTCTTCACTTATAAAAATGTATTCTGCAAACAAATCTCCTGTGAATCCAGAGAACAGTCTCACATATGCGTACTTATCCCTTGCATAGGAATGCACTTTTGAAGCCAATTTCACATAAATATATAAAGGTATACTCTCTCAACCTAGAGTATGGCATAGGTCCAATCCAAAAAGATATGACAGAAAATGAATAAGAATTCACACTCCTTAGGGAGGAGAAGTGGTATGTGATAAGTAGGTTGATAATTGGGGCCAAGGGAGGAGGGGAGGAAGAGAGAAATGGGATTGACAATCTTGTTTATAGTTTAAATAAATTTGGAGTGAAAAGGTAAAAGTATCAGAACTAATGTACCAAAAATTATGAGTGAAATAACATTAAGCCTTAAACCTTCACAAAAACTACAAGAAACTTAATTTTGTCTACATTTTTTGGAACTGCATCATATGGGATATATCTAAGTGGTCATCAAGAAACTGAAGTAGTATAATGATACATTTACTTACATGTGTACTGGAATGAAGTCATAGTAGGTTAGTGTGTGGCATCAGAAGTAAAAGTAGGTAAAGCCAGAAACAGACTTGTGTCTTCTGCCTAAGATCAGGAGGATATATTGTGAGGTATGAGTGGGTGTGGCTGGTTTAGAATTTGAAGATGTAATAGACTGTGACAGAGAGATCCTAAATATTTCCTGGCAACTGTGACAGAAATCTCTCTGCCCATACCATGGGCATTTGAGATGCAGGTTTTTACTTGGGGATTTTAATATCCTAAAATATGTGCCATTGTACAACATCAAATTAAGCCAAACAATGGACTTAAATCTCCAAATGAGCCTATGAGAAAAGGTTTTCCCATTTTCAAGTACCTGGAACTGTTAACCAACATGAGTATGTAACCTCACTAAATACAGACTGTGAAGGATCTGCTCCAAGTCTTTCATTAGAAGATTTTTGCTTCCATGAGAAGTAAAGCACTGTTGGGTGTTGTCCATTTAGTCGTGTAACTCACCTTTTAATTCGATTATTTGGTCTTTGGCTGAATAGTTTCTTCTGTTATGTGTGTATTTTAGAATTTAGACCTTGGCTAGATTTGGGGATGGTGAAGATCTTTTTCCATTGTGTGGGCTCCTCACTTTTCTTGTTGAGTATGTGCTTTTTTTTCTTACAGAATATTCTCAGTTTCTATATGCCCCATTACTGAATGGTTGATCTGAGTGTCTGTGCTACTGTTATATTCAGGAAATGATCTGCTCTTAAAATTCATTTATTCAATGCTACCTCACAGTTACTCTGCCAAGGGCTATATTCTGGATGGATTTAGATTGAAGTCTTTGAACATTCGGGATTTCGTTTGGTCAATAGAGGAATCTCAAATGGCTAAAAGACACATAGGAAATTGATCAACATCATTAGACATCAGGAAAAAGTTAACCACAATAACATCTTACACCTGCCAAACTGGTATCCAACATGGACAGTTTATTTGGGAGAGGATATGGAGAAATCGGAATGTTTTCTCCTGCTGTTGGGAGGGAAAACTTGTACAACCCTTCCTGCAGTCAGTATGGGAATTTTTTGGACAATAGGGTATCAGTCTATTTCACCATCTAGAAATTCCACTTTTTGGCACGTACCCAAATGATGTAAATTCATACAACATGGACATCTATGGACAACATATCCAGCTATGTTTGTAAAAGTAGTATTTATAATACTCAGAAC
>NW_023277404.1:49820-65022 GCF_003668045.3 Cricetulus griseus | reverse complement strand
AATAATGTTTATGTCCATTTGACTGGATAATTATTTCCAATCATTTAGTATGAGGTAGTTACTCTCTTTAATTTTGAGCTGTGCTTCGTGTTTGCAGCAGAAGGAGAGATATTTTGAAATGATATACAAGCTATTATCATTTTCATTTTTTTAAGTATATGATGTTCACTGAAATTAAGAGATAATAGTCACCTGTTGTTATTTTTATCTACTTTTTTATTCTAATAACATCTCTCTTCTCCTCCTAAAACCTCCTCTTTCCCTGATACACTTATATGTTTCTTGGAAATGGTAAGACCTTCCCTAGGAAATACACTAATGTTGATCAATTATCTAGTTTAGGCAGAACCAAGGAAAATCTGTAGCCCCCATAACCCTGTGTCGAAGATGACTAAGATATCGATCCATAGAGAATGTGTTCCATAAAGTCAGTTTGTGCATTAAATTTAGAACTTGGACCCACAGCCAGTGACCATATATTGTCTGATTGTTACCTGTAATAAGGGAGTGGAGTTCAGTCCTATGTTGATTCCCTCTTTCTCAGACCAGTGCCAGTGATCTCTCACTAGCTCAGGTCAGCTGATTTTCTGGGTCTCCCTTCAAGTTCTTGGCTCCTTTGTGCATAATATGTGTCCTTTCTCATTTGAGTTAACTCCCGGAGTTTATCAAAATTGTTAGTGTTGGATTTCTGCCTCTGCTTCCATTGTTTCTGCAAGAGGGTTGTATAGCTGTCCAGCGTTCTTGATTGTAGGCTAGGTATCTTTTGCTTCATGTCTGATATCCAAATATGAGTGGCTTCATATTATTTTTTGTTTCTTGTCACCTCACTCATGATGAATTTTCTATTTCTGTGGATTTGCCTTCAAGTTTTGGGTTGTCATTTATTTCTTACAGATGATTAGTATTCCATTGGGTAAATGTAACATATTTTCTTAATCCATTCAGCATTTGAACGGCATAAAGTTGTTTCCAAGATCAGGCTAATATGAATAATGTTGCTATGAATATAGTTTAGCAAGTGAACTTTTGGTATAATTGAGCAACGTTTAGGTATATGACTTCCCATAAACCTTTGATTTCCTCGTATTAGGGTATAAGGAGCCTTTGAGATAGAAGAAGCAAAATGAATGCTTACAACTTAAAGATAGAATTATTTTCTTTTTCTTTTTTTCTTTTTGGTGTTTTGAGATAGGGTATATCTGTGGCTTTTAGAGGCTGTCCTGGGACTAGCTCTTGTAGACCAGTCTGGTCCCAAAATCAGAGAGATCTACCTGCCTCTGCCTCCCAAGTGCTTGGACTAAAGGCGTGATCCACCAACACCTGGCAAGAATTATTTTCTTTTTTTTTCAACAGTGACTGGCTCTTTTGTCTTTATTAATCCACAGATCCCTCCCTCCAACCTGAAAGAAGTAGTAGGGCTGGACCTTACACCTTGGGCTCTGAGCTTTGTTGAGTGTGGATTCCCTGGGGAAGGAGAGGCTCTGCCTTCCTGGCAAGGGAGACTATGAGCTGGTAATATCACTGCCCAGTGATACAGGCTTTGCTTTTGTTGAGCAGTGGGAAGACAGATTGGAAAACTGAAGGTCTGGATTCTAGAAGTTCTGGATGTTACATTCCACTTTCAGGTATGTCTTACGAATGTTACAGATAGTTTAGAAACTGTTAGAAAGGAGGGCATGGGAATCATCCTTCAGCAATACATGATTAGAGTGTTTTCAACACTGACAGCTACTGACAGCCACCATCATGTGATTCAGGTGAAGTTCAGTTCCAGGGCACAAAAGGAGTTTCTGCAATGTAGAGGTATTTCAGGTTACCATAGTATTTTGCAGGTGATTAGCGAAGATGCCACATCTTGTGACATCATCCATTCAACAGGAAGCAGGCATTAAATTATTCTATACATTGTGTTTTGGTTGGACATCACTGTGGCTGGATTTGCCTGAAACCACTAAGGGTAACGAGGGGTTGTAGAGTCATAGAAGGCTCTGTAGGAGATGGCTTACATTTTCTGGGAGGGCCCCAGAGCATGGGGCCTCTCTGGAAGATATATTAGTTGCTGAAGGGTAAGAAAATTAACAGTTTAGGGGTCACTTTTTTGTTGGAATTGTGAAATCTGTCTTTATTTAATTTCTGTACACATCAAAACATAGGTACCTGTGTTTGGCTGAGATTGCTTTGGTCTTTTGGATAAAAGTTCATTTTCCTGTTTTTGTTCTTGGATTTTTCTCTCCATTCTCTATACTGTTCCAAATATTGTAGACATTCTTTATTATTGTTGCTTCCCTGGTAAATGTAGAAGTCATATTTATCAAGGTGTGTACTGTATTTTCTTTCTTTATTTTGGTTTTTCCAGACAGAGTTTCTCTGTGGCTTTGAAGGCTGTCCTGGAACTACCTCTTGTAGACCAGGCTGGTCTCCTACTCATAATGATCCACCTGCCTGTGCCTCCCAAGTGCTGGGATTAAAGGCATGACCCACCACAACCTGATTTTTTTTTTCTTTTTTTTTATATAATTGCATTGTGCATTCTGAAATGTTTTCACTTTGTATGTAGTCTTGGAATCATCTTTTCTCTTAGAAATAGTTGGAAATTGTATTTGGATTGTATTCAGTTTATGTTGCAAATTAACTGTAAACAACATCTCAATTTTGATGCAACATATTCCTTAGGATCATTTATATACTTTATTTATTGATGTATTGTTGTTAATCAGTGAAAGACTTTTAAATTAGTTGATAAAATGTGTTACTGGGCTTTGCAGGTGATTCATCACATATTCTTCTTGGACGACCTGAGTTTAGATCACAACACCCCTATCAGGAGGTTCATATCTACCTGTTACTCCTGGTTCAGGGCATCTGAGAGGCTCTTTTCTGTTGTGTCACCTGTACACACAGAAAAAATCTCTTGAACATGCTAACAAACACATACAAAACATGAATAACTTTGCTTACTTTTTTTTTGCTTATAAAGCAACTAGAACAAAACAAGTTGTTTTAGGTGTATAATAGAAATCAAACACTGTTTCTTTAAAAATCTGTTCTCTGGCATTTGGTTTAGAAAAGGTCTCCTTTCCTCATCTTGATGCACTTAAGACAATCATCAGTCATAGGAAATTGATCCTAACTTTTGTGAGCAAGAAGGTAGACATGCATAACTAGTATAACATTTTAGTATATGTGGGTGTTGTATATGTGGTACCTATCAAGATAGTTGTCCATTTCTTTTATATTTTCCAATTTTGTGGAGTACAGGTTTTTGAAGTATGGCCTAAATATTACCTGGATTTCCCCAGTATCTGTTGCTACATACCCACCCCCCACCCCCGTTTATTTCTAATTTTGTTAATTTGTATATTTTCTCCCCGCCTTTTAGTTGGTTTGGATATCTTGTTAGTTTCACTGATTCTTGGTATTGTTCTTTGTTTCCTATTAGTGATTTCAGTCAGGAGTTTGATTATTTCCTGCTGTCTAATACTCATGGATGAGTTTGTTTCTTTCTTTTTTTTTAATGATAGAGATTTTAGGTGTCCTGTTAAGTCACTAGTGTGAGATTTCTACAAATTCTTCATAACTACTTAGTGGTTTGAACTTTCTTAGCACTGCTTTCACAGTGTCACTTAAGTTTGGATATGCTATGCATTCATTGTCATTGAATTTTAGGAAGTCTTTCATTTTTATCTTTCTTTCTTCTTCGACCCAGTGATAATTCAGTTGAGAGTTGTTCATTTTCCAAGAATTTGTAAGCTTTCTGTTGTTTGTGTTATGATCTGTTAAGATTAATGAGGTTATTCCAAATTTTGTATCTGTTGGGAATTGCTTTCTGTCCAAGTATTTGGACATTTTTAGAAAAGATTCCATGATGTGCTGAGAAGAAGGTATATTCTTTCTTTTTTTTGGTGAACTTGTCTGTAGATATCCATTATATTTGTTTGAGTCATAACACTTATTATTTCCCTTATTTCTCTTTTAGTTTCTGTCTAGCAGAGCTGTCCACTAGTGAGAGTGAGGTGTTGAAGTTTCCCACTTCTAACATGTGGGGTTTGATATGTGATTTAACCTTTAGTAATGTTTCTTTTGCAAATGTGTGTGCCCTTGTATTTGGTATAAATGTGAAGAATTGAGAATTCATTATGATGGACTTTTCCTTTGAATATGAAATGTCCTCCATCTTTGTAATTAGTTTGAGTTATATTGTGTTAGATATTCGGGTAGCTACACTGGCTGGCTTCTCAGCTGCATTTGATGGGGAATACTTTTTCTGACTCTTTATTTTGAAGGAATGTCTGTCTTTCAAGTTCATGTGTGTTTCCTATATACTGCAGAAGAATGGACCCTGTTTTCATATTCATTTGGTTTGTCTGTGTCTTTTTATTGGTGAATATATACTAAAAGATATTAATCCCAGGTGATTGTTAATTCTTGGGGTTTTTTGTTGTTGTTGCTCTTGTGGTGATGTGATGGTGTGTGTGTGTGTGTGTGTGTGTGTGTGTGTGTGTGTGTGTGTGTTTCCTTTTTGTGTTTTGGTGTTGTGAGATTATCTATTGCCTGCATTTTTGTGAGTACAGCTAAATTCCTTTGGTTGGAATTCTCCTTCTAGTACTTTCTGTAGGGTTGGGTTGTATGTATTGTTTAAATCTGGTTTTGTCATGAAATATCTTGTTTTTTCTTTCTATGGTCATCTAAATTTTTGCTGTGTGTAGCAGAAGAGATCTTCTGGGTAAACTGGTGACAGTGGGGTTGGGGGTAAGATGGAAAACTGTACCATCTGGTTGGCTGGCTTGGGAGTAGAAGGAAGGGCAGAGTAATTAGAGATTTAACTAGATATGGGGCATTTTGTGGTTAGGGAGGGACCTGGTGGTAGGGAAACTCACAGGAATCTACAAGGTTTACCTAGCTAAAACTCCTAGCAGTAGAGGATATGTAGCCTGAACTGGCCATCTGTTATAATCAGATAGGTGACTACCCAAGTTGTCATTAGAGAGCATTCATCCAATAACTGATGAAAGCAGATGCAGAGATCCACAGCCAAGCAAGCACTGACCCTGACCCTGACCCTGACCCTGACCCTGACCCTGACCCTGACCCTGACCCTAACCCTAACCCCTAACCCTAACCCTAACCCTAACCCCTAACCCCTAACCCTAACCCCTAACCCTAACCCTAACCCTAACCCCTAACCCTAACCCCAACCCTATCCCTAACCCTAACCCTGAAACCCTAACCCTAACCCTAACCCTAACCCTAACCCTAACACTAACACTAACCCTAACAGCACTGACTGCTCTTCCAGAGGTCCTGAGTTCAATTCCCAGCAACCACATGGTGCCTCACAACCATCTGTTATGAGATCTGGTGCCCTATTCTGGTGTGCAGATATACATGGAAGCAGAATGTTGTATACATAATAAATAAAATCTTAAAAACAAATACTGAGAGGGATAAAGACCGGGCCAATCAGTTAAGACAAGTCCCTGCCCAGAATCCAAGTGAGGTTTTTTTTGACAACATTCTGTAATTCCTGTTAGAAATAAATAAAGGAAGACTAAAGGGTTTACGCATCTAATCACATGCATATATCTGAAGACACACTGACATAACCAAATAAAAATTAATTAAAATCATTGAACATTTCCAATCCTGACTATTTTTCTTTTGTATGCATTCATTCCTGTAACCCAGATGTTGAGGCATATAAAGGCTTATAGTTTTCCAGTACATGGACTGCTTCATATAACAGAAAACAAGCATGTAGGCTTGGAGTCAGAGATATCAATACTTCTTAGTTGGTGGTATCATTTGGGATGAATTAGGAAATGATGCCCTGCTGGAGGAAATATGTCCTGGGGTATGCTTTCATAATTTACATAAGCACACTGTTTCCCGTTTCCACCCTCTGGTTCATCCTGCAGGTTGAGAATGTGAGATCTAAGCATCATGGGCAAAGGAAGATGTAATGTGAGGTCATGTTTGTGTAGGATTGTGCTACTTTGTGGGTATGCTGTCATACCTATATTTCATTATTTTTGTTTGTCAATCACAGTAGGATCCCTCTCTCAATAGCAATGGAAGAAAAATTAGAGAACATATGTGAATCACAGTTTTCATAGGGTAATTCACTATCTAATACATGTGTCATGTAGAGCATTTAATATTCGCAATGTGGTAAGTGACACCTATCAGGCCATGGACAGGGCCATGAATAATATTGGCTTGTATCTGGCACAATTACTCAATCAAGGTCATATAATGTCACTGAATACAGTTTGAGAAAATGTCAGTCAAAGGCTTTCTTTGGTCGATATCCTCTTTCTTAAGGAATAAATTGGGAGTAATGAATTTAGAGTCAGAAATATCAACCAAATGTTAAGTTTTCTATTGAGACATTCATTGTGTAAGTTTTCAAGCTATTTCTTATTCTTTCATGTTATTTTTATATTATTTTATTATTTTTGAGACAGGGTGTATCTGTGGTTTTGGAGACTGTCCTGGAATAAGCTCTTGTAGACCAGGTTTATCTCAAACTCACAGAGATCCAACTCCCTCTCACTCTCGAGTACTGTGCTGCCAACCCCAGTTTCAAGCTACATCTTAAACTGGATTAAGAATAATGAGGAAGGTGCTTTTCTATAATAAAATATCTGTCCTACTTAATCTAATTTAACGTCTATACAAGTCTATTTTAGAGTCTACATTCCACAGACATGGTCAAGGTTGTTTCATCTATTACAATTCAGGGATATTTAAAAATTGAGGCCCAGATAGAATCTGTACATTCCCAAGACATACTTGGATCTAGAATCATTTAATGTGAAGTTTAAAAGTCACAGTCTCACACATGAATGGCGGCCATGTAAAGCAAGAAATAAAATGTATTATTCCAGGAATCTACATAAAATATTTGGGTAAGTTGGAACCTTTCCAGGAGATTTTTACTTCATGCTTGATGAATAACAGACAAACCAGAATTCTAAAGAGAGATTCAAATTTTACGGAGTGCCACTAATTTTCCCTACTTATTCATTGGCTCTTTTTATCAAACCATGACACTTGTCCAGGGGACACAGCCTATCCTGGCTATTCGTTCACTACCTTTAAAGTTGAGGAGATAATTTTGATCTACTTGCGTTTGCTATGTTTTCACTGTTAAGATTATGATGTGATCGTCATTTCTGCTTTATAGGGGTACTCCAAAGCATTCTATTTACATTTTGTACCTTGCAATTTCATATAACTTTAAAATAGTGAAAACTCAAAAACTAGCAAAACTACCCCACAATGTCTTTGGCAATGTTCATGAAGGTAAACACAGGATGAATTAAACCTGTAGAATTTTTAAAAGAAATAATGGTCTTGATGATCATGAGAAAAATGATGTTCTGATTGCAATAAAACAATTTATTTTGTGATATACACCTTTCTTAGATTAAATTATGCTATAATAAAATCTTCGTTGTATATATGAAGACTATCAATTATGTCTTTTCTTTGGCATATTCATTGCCCCTTTACCATTAGTTACTGCTATCTAATCTAAATTAAATTAATTAGAATGTACACTACTGAAATCATAATCATTACCCTTTTCGGTTCTAGTTTCATTTATTTTAATCTTATTTGCTTCTACATTCTTACTTGCCTTCTCAGAATCACTTTATACTCTTCATCTTTAATATTATTCCCTGTTACTATTTATTTTAAATTTTCTTTTTAATTTTGTCTTTCTTATTTTAGTTAATACTCCCTTCCTTCATTCTTTCTTCCATCCTGTCCTTTATTTTCCACTGCAAAATGTCCTTTTAAAAAACCTGAAGCTTTTGTTCCCAGACCACTGCATGTCAAGTGTATCACTTCAAATGAAAACTACACTCATTTTGAATAGAAAACAGTATGAACTTTGCAGCTTGATTTGCATATAAGCAACAAGTTGTTGTAGTGGAATGTAGAATTAAGAAGTTTAAGGAAGTGTATTTTCTTAGTGAGAACATTATTAGGAGAGATATACAAGATCTTGTTTAAAACTTGTTTAAACCGTGAATTATGAAGATGTTCCCTTTGTAGTTTCCATTGAATCTGTGGCTTATCTAGCTAGAAAACATGTAATGTAATGTATTTGAATCATTTACACTTAGACGGAATATCTCTCAAACATGGATAAAATCCCTGCAAGATTTCTCATGTCAAAATTTTCAAAGTCTGGTATCCATCATTTTCCATATTATGGAGCCTATTCTTTTTAGATACTCTCTGATCACAAGTAGAATAATGGGTAGCACATGGACAGCTAATAATTTAGAATAGTGTTTCAGAAAATAAATTTGAGGACATGGCAAGGATGGAAAAAATCCATCTACATCTCAAAAAGTTCAGAAAGTATCCCAAAATCATACTTACATATTATAATCTAGGATGCCATATCCAGTAATAGAGCTGTCCAGTTTCAAAACATGAACAATGTGTTGATTTCTCAAACCATATACAGACACAAATCAAAAAGAATCTGAGATTAACAGAGTTTATAGTCCATTGATCTGAAAAGATAAAAATACCTTTCTCTGGTGGATATTTATTTTTAGTGAGAACAGGTAAGACTGTTGTCTCAAAATGTAGAGATAACAATCTTTCAGATATTTGACATAAAAAATCTGTTGAGACCACCAAGCTTGTCCACATGATTCAAGGAATTGTTAACAACAATGATTTCATAAAATAAAGACTATATAGAAAGAATATATTGTGTCTTCTTCCAAAGTGGGTGTAATATTATTTCAGGTAACACACGAAAAGTCTCAAAATTAGTCCAGTTGCCTCTGTAGGCTCATGATTTAGGGAATGATAACCTCTTCTTGAGTAATATAATATATTCCCCAAACAAATCTATTAGAAATTTAGAGAAAAGTATCATTTCTTGGTGTTTTACAATGGAATGTATGTGAGCATATTTGTCAATTTTATGCCTTATATTCAGTGTTACCTATGTTTCCCTGTTTCACAAGGCATATGTCATTTTCCAAACATTGTGTAATTGTTTGAACCCATGTGGTCAGTCAAAGAAGCCACAAAAGCTGAAATACAGAGTTATCATTGGATATTTTACTCTTCCCCTTAGACATCATCATGTATTGAGGTGAGTTTTCTGTCATTATAGCCTATGGGGATTTAAAGATTATGGACTGCAGTGATGAGTGCAGATTCCAGTGCAGGTGTGAATAACTCCAAAATTTGTTTAACAAGAGAAAGAAAAAAAACAGAGCTCCAAGTTTAATTGTTGGGCAGAATTAGCAGGAATGCAAATCAAAACAAGCCAGGATTCTCTATGAGTCAGTGTACAAGGGGGGATTTTTCTGTGTCCCTTTCATACATTCTCTGTATAGAACTGAGATCTCGGCTATATAGAGTCACATATAGTGTCCTGTGATGCTTCAGGCATTGCTAGAACCTCTCCATCCTGGGATCACAAATGTTCTGGGTTATTCTTGCCTCTACTCTTGAAATGAGTCCAAACACTGCTATTGTGAAAAGAGGGTTTTGTATAACTACTAGATTATTATGTGATTATCATATTCCACCATCTGTTTGCGTGGAAAAAGTCCACCATTTAGCACTGAATATTCTTTCCATTATTATGAATTTTTTGAATATGACATCCCTACTAAAACCTAAAAATTTGTTAAGATTTGAACTTCCCTGATGTCTAAGGATGTCAAGCTCATTTTAATGTATCTTTAAGCCATTTTTAGATTCTTCTATTGGTAATTCTCGATTCACCACTGTATGCCATTTTTCATTGGTTTATTTCTTGTTTTGGTAAGTAGCTTCTTAAATTCTCTGTAAATTCTGGAGATAGGATTTCTCTCAGCTATGGGGTTGGTGGATATTTTTCCCATTCTGTGGGCTGACATTTTGTATGGCTGACTGTGTCCTTTGCCTTACAGAAGCTACTGGCTGTGTAGGGGGAAGAATAGAGGAGAGCAAAACAACAGATGCCATCAGATAGGGAGCCAGTATAGGTTTAAAGAGAAATCAGGCACTAGGGAAAAGTCTGAATATCTACAAGGATGACACTAAATACCCAGCTAAGAAACAATGGAGTGGCTAACTTATTTGCCCTCCCCTGATAAGGAGATAGATCTTCAACATATATGCCATCATAGAGCCTTCCTTCAGCATTGTATACAAGTCGAAACAGACACCCAGAGCTAAACTGGAATCAGGTGACAGAGGGGTGATGAACAAAGGGTCCAATACCATGCTGATGAAACCCAGAGAAACAGCTCAACTGAACATGGAGTAGCACTTGTCCTCCAGACTGCTCACTGGGAATCCAGCATGGAATGCATCTAGAACCCATGAATGCGGGTGTCAGTGAGGAATCTTCAGAAATCTCTGGGGCATCTTGTAGAAGATCAGTACTTATACTTAGCATAGGAATGGAATTTGGGAGCCCATTTTACAATAGAGGGATATACCCTAAGACTAGACTACACAAGAGAGCCAAGGCCCTATCACAAAGGATAAGACAGACTCTTAAGACCCCCACTATGGAAGACCACACTTGCAGAAATGTTATGGGGGGAGGTAGGAATTTAGAGTGTGCAGGGGAGGAGGGGAGGTAGAGGGAACTGAGATTGACATGTAAAACAATATTGTTTCTAATTTAAATTTTTTAAAAAATGGAGAAAATGCTAAAAAGTAAAACTACTAATGTGCCAAAATGTATGAGTCAAATACCCGGAAACCTTAAACCTTACCAAAAAGTACAAAAGACTTGTTTTTGTATCCTTTTTGGGAACTGCAGCATATGGGTTATATCTAAGTATTCATAAATCAACTGGAATGGTATAATGATGCATTTTAATACATATTACTGGACTGAAGCCTTAGTTGAATAATGTGCGGCAATAGAAGTAAAAATAGTTAAAAACAGAGAGAGACTTCTTCTTTCTGCCTAAGACCAGGAGGATAAATTGTGAGGTGATGATTGGCATTGGTCGGTTTACTATTTGTAGATGTAATAGATTGTGACAGACAGATCATAAGTGTTTCCTGGCAACTGTGACAGTAATCTCTCTGCCCATATCATGGGCACAAGAAGCAGTGAGCAACTGTGATGAAGTTTTGTACTTGGGGATTTCAATTTCCTAATGTATCTTCCATTTTACATCTTTTGTTGTCACCATATAATGGAGTTGATTCCCAAAATGAGCCTCTGTCAAAAGGTTTGGGCATTTCCAAGCAACTGAAACTGTTATCCAATATGAGGGTAATGAATCTCAATGAATACAGTCCATGAAGGACCTGCTCCAAGATTTTATTAATAGATTTTCTCTTCCACAAGAAGTAGAACCCTGTTTTGACTTTTCTATTTAGCTCTATACCCAACAACTTAGTTGGATTATTTGGTGTATGGTGACTAGTTTCTACATTTCTTTGTATATTTTAGAAATTAGCCTTTTGATAGATGTGGGGTGGGTGAAATTCTTTTCCCATTCTGTGGATGGCTGTCTTGTCTTGTTGACTATATCTTCTGCATTACACAATCCCCTCATTTTCAGGGACCACCATTACTGAATTGTTGATCTGTATGTTTGTGCTACTGTTGTGTTCCTGAAGATGTCTGATGTACAAATATATTCAAAGCTCCCTCCTTATTAATCTGCTAAGTGGCCCAGAAATGTCTTTGGGACCTGTTGCAAGGAATGCCAATGCAAAGAACACAGGAAAGTTTGCCACACAAACTGGACAACCTTCCTCTGATCAATGTGGACTGGTAAATTCCCCATCTATTCATAAGTCCCTGAAAACTGATCCATCTTCAAAATCTGTTTCAGGATCTAGGGTCACCTCTGCCTCTATCAATTGGACACAGAGATATTCATTATATTTGGAAGACAAAGCCAGAAGAGTCCCCTCTCCAGAACAGGGCCTCATTTATTGTTCATGTAGTAAGGGAGACCAGAAAGTTTCCATTAGACCTTAAAGAAAACTTAGGCAAGCTCATAGAGACCAATCATGACCAAATTCTACAAATCTAGAACAAAATGCTTCTAAACAATTCCTTGTGCAAATGCGGGACAGAACAATAATTTTACACCAGTTAAAACATTAAAACGTTTGTCATTTCATAAAGAGAATCCCCATTCTTACATGAGTATTCAAGCAGGTACTGGTGGTGCTCTAGTACCACCCACCAGTGAGGGAGGAGTTTTAGATGATCCCTCACCTTCAGAAAAGTCTGTGAATAAATTTTGTTTAGCCCTTGTTCTATTGGGCCCTTGCAGTTCATTCAAGACCCTGTCACCCTATCCATTCCTGCAGACTGGACAAACAAATATATGCCCTACCCAGAAGAAGAGGTCACTCATATACTCTCGTGGAAAGTAGGGCACAGGATTTCCTCATCTAGGAGAAGCAGAGGAATTAGGAAAATAAAGCACAAGGAAGGCTCAGTAGATCAACCAGAACACAATGTCGTAGATTTGCCAAATATGACTCACAAACTCCCTGCCCTGCCTTAATGGGTGATTGAGTCCTAACAAAAAACACTTCTGAGTAATGGAACACAGATATTATAATGGAGACATCTGATTCTCCAGACATTTCTTCTTCCTCAGAAGATGCAAGGTTAATTCCAGCTCTACTGGAAGGGCCTTATCATCATCCACCTCTGAGGGAGGAGTTCTGGATGATGCCTCCCCTACAGAGGGACCTGTGAACCTATATTGCTGTTTCCCTGACTCTTTTCAGCCGTTGCAGTTCAATCAAGGACCAACAGCACTTTCCATACCTGAAGATTGGATATTCACACATTTAACTTCTAAGGTGAAAGAGCCGACACATTTTCCCTGTATAAAAGAGGACCGTAAGGCCACCTCTTCTTTGAAATATAGAATTCAACACGTAGCCACTGCACAAAGAAGGTTAAGTAGATCACAACATGTTTACAATTGCTCAGGGCAGAAATTCAATGAGCCACCAACTCCCACCAATGTCTTAATAGATGTGGAAGGACTAACATCCAATACAAAATATGAATGGGAGTTTGACATTGTACTTGTTACATCTGGTTCCCTAAAGCTTCCTTTATTCTTCGAACAGACACAGGTTATTTCCATCTCTACTGGCAAAGCCCAAGCATATTCCACATGTGAGGTAGGTGCTCTGGAAAATCCCTCAAATTCAGAGGGATCTCAGGAAGCATTTTCCTGTGGTTCTTCTTCTTTTGGGCCCTTGAAGTTCACTAAAGGACCTGTAACAGATTGGACATATAAACATATGCCCTACCCTGATGAAGATATCACACACCCTCTCTCCTACAAAGTGGGGCCCAGGGGTCTGTGCTCTAGGAGAAGCAGATTAAAACAGGAAAGCACTCCACAAGGAAGCCTCAATAGATCAAAACCAGGACACACTGACCAAGAGTTGCAAAAATATGATCCACAAACTCCAAGCTCTGCCTTAAGAGATCAGGGAGTCCTATCAGCAAGAAATTATGATGAATGGGACACTGATAATTTAATGGCAACATCTGCGTCTCCAGAAACTACTACATTCTCAGAAGAAGTCCATGTAGCTTCCAGATCTAATGAAAAGGCCTTAGCATCATCCACAAGGGAAGGAGGAGTTCTGGATTATTCCACCCCTGCAGCTGTGTATAGTAAGAAATTACCAGTACAGAGTCAGGTAGAAATATAAGGGTATTTAATAGGGAAAAGCCTTACTTACAGAGCGAACCAGCCAGCCGGTGGTAGTCTGTACAGCAAGAAGCAAAGAGAAACCGAAACCAAAAACGCAGTCCCCCTACTCACTCTGACCACGCCCTCACAAGCCCTCAGGTACTCTTGTAGCCAGCCCCTAAGAAGGCGTGGCTACAGCTTCCCCTACAATTCCCCTTTTAGTCTAAAAGAGGATTAAAACTTAACAGTATAAAGGTAAAATATAAGAAGATAACTATCTATTTTAACTAAACCCTAAAGTCATAAACAATAGGAAGCTATTTCTAACTAGGTATATACACTATCCTAAGTGACAACAATGGGGAAAGGGGGCGTAGCATTTTCCAAGTTACTTCCTGCTGAAATGGGACGATGATAGTCATGTGGGGTCCTGTAGAAAGAAAATGTTAGTATCCAGTCCATGTTAGATGGGATTCACTTGATTGAAGATCTCGCTTGAAATCCTCAACTTGATTGAAGTCAGTACCCGAACCTCTGGCCGGAGTGTCAGCTGAAATGGAGCAAGTTGGATCCAGTGCAGTCGAGGAGCTGTGGCCCATTTTCTTTCCAGGGTGTCCAGGGATTGCTGTCAGGCAGGTCTTCATTGGCTGTGTGGGACTCAAACATGAACAGTTAGCAGAGAAATGTTTGCTTGTGTATGTACACATGCTAGGGAATGCAACCATGAGAGCATAACAATTATGAAAGGGTGTACACCTTGAGAGAAAGATCCAAGAAAAGACAAAGACAGTCCCCAAATTCTTCTTTTATTCTGTATTACATCAATTGGCTTCTTGATACAATACAGAAACACTAAAGCTTAGTTAAATAATGTGCTTGGATTTTAGAGGAGGAAAGTCAAATCCACCTCTAAATCCAGCATTGGTTTAATTGAATAGGGACTAGGAAATAAAGAGAAATAGAGTTTTTTGAGAGACAGCTGTAAAGTTTACCGTATGGCACATTCTTTCTATTTGATGGTTATAGCTACCTTTTCTTCTTAAGTATCTACCCATGTAGTGTCTTTTGCCTTCTGAAGATGAGTTTTCCTGTGAAGATAAAAGCAAAACACTTCCCTTTCCTTTGGGAGGTTTCTATTTAGTTTATAAGATATACCTTAGTAGAATACCTGTCATTTGTCCTCGTTGAGAGGTTTTTCCTTTTCCAGTCGAATCTTGATCAACTTTGATGGTATCCAAAGTTTTTCTTCTCCTGTAGAAACCAATGCAAAACCCCTACCCCAACGTAATACATGTCCTGGTTTCCATGTAGAGGTTAGTACATCTTTGAAGTATACTGGCTGATTGAGTTTAGCAGTTTTTTCCGTGGTCTAGTGTCTTTCTGTAGCTGTTTGTCCTGTTTTATTGGCATTAAGAAAGTTTAGTGTTAATAAAGCATTATGTAACATATGTTTGGGGGGTTTAGTCTTTCAAGCTTGTTTGTTGAGCATCTCCTTAAGTGTTCTATTAGATCTCTCAACCACT
>NW_023277404.1:19482-49320 GCF_003668045.3 Cricetulus griseus | reverse complement strand
AGCTCTTGTAGACCAGTCTGGTCCCAAAATCAGAGAGATCTACCTGCCTCTGCCTCCCAAGTGCTTGGACTAAAGGCGTGATCCACCAACACCTGGCAAGAATTATTTTCTAAGAAAAGGCAAAGGAAGATGTAATGTGAGGTCATGTTTGTGTAGGATTGTGCTACTTTGTGGGTATGCTGTCATACCTATATTTCATTATTTTTGTTTGTCAATCACAGTAGGATCCCTCTCTCAATAGCAATGGATGAAAAATTAGAGAACATATGTGAATCACAGTTTTCATAGGGTAATTCACTATCTAATACATGTGTCATGTAGAGCATTTAATATTCGCAATGTGGTAATTGACACCTATCAGGCCATGGACAGGGCCATGAATAATATTGGCTTGTATCTGGCACAATTACTCAATCAAGGTCATATAATGTCACTGAATACAGTTTGAGAAAATGTCAGTCAAAGGCTTTCTTTGGTCGATATCCTCTTTCTTAAGGAATAAATTGGGAGTAATGAATTTAGAGTCAGAAATATCAACCAAATATCAACCAAATGTTAAGTTTTCTATTGAGACATTCATTGTGTAAGATTTCGAGCTATTTCTTATTCTTTCATGTTATTTTTATTTTATTTTATTATTTTTGAGACAGGGTGTGTCTGTGGTTTTGGAGACTGTCCTGGAATAAGCTCTTGTAGACCAGGTTTATCTCAAACTCACAGAGATCCAACTCCCTCTCACTCTCGAGTACTGTGCTGCCAACCCCAGTTTCAAGCTACATCTTAAACTGGATTAAGAATAATGAGGAAGGTGCTTTTCTATAATAAAATATCTGTCCTACTTAATCTAATTTAACGTCTATACAAGTCTATTTTAGAGTCTACATTCCACAGACATGGTCAAGGTTGTTTCATCTATTACAATTCAGGGATATTTAAAAATTGAGGCCCAGATAGAATCTGTACATTCCCAAGACATACTTGGATCTAGAATCCTTTAATGTGAAGTTTAAAAGTCACAGTCTCACACATGAATGGCGGCCATGTAAAGCAAGAAATAAAATGTATTATTCCAGGAATCTACATAAAATGTTTGGGTAAGTTGGAACCTTTCCAGGAGATTTTTACTTCATGCTTGATGAATAACAGACAAACCAGAATTCTAAAGAGAGATTCAAATTTTACGGAGTGCCACTAATTTTCCCTACTTATTCATTGGCTCTTTTTATCAAACCATGACACTTGTCCAGGGGACACAGCCTATCCTGGCTATTCGTTCACTACCTTTAAAGTTGAGATAATTTTGATCTACTTGCGTTTGCTATGTTTTCACTGTTAAGATTATGATGTGATCGTCATTTCTGCTTTATAGGGGTACTCCAAAGCATTCTATTTACGTTTTGTACCTTGCAATTTCATATAACTTTAAAATAGTGAAAACTCAAAAACTAGCAAAACTACCCCACAATGTCTTTGGCAATGTTCATGAAGGTAAACACAGGATGAATTAAACCTATAGAATTTTTAAAAGAAATAATGGTCTTGATGATCATGAGAAAAATGATGTTCTGATTGCAATAAAACAATTTATTTTGTGATATACACCTTTCTTAGATTAAATTATGCTATAATAAAATCTTCGTTGTATATATGAAGACTATCAATTATGTCTTTTCTTTGGCATATTCATTGCCCCTTTACCATTAGTTACTGCTATCTAATCTAAATTAAATTAATTAGAATGTACACTACTGAAATCATAATCATTACCGTTTTCGGTTCTAGTTTCATTTATTTTAATCTTATTTGCTTCTACATTCTTACTTGCCTTCTCAGAATCACTTTATACTCTTCATCTGTAATATTATTCCCTGTTACTATTTATTTTAAATTTTCTTTTTAATTTTGTCTTTCTTATTTTAGTTAATACTCCCTTCCTTCATTCTTTCTCCCATCCTGTCCTTTATTTTCTACTGCAAAATGTCCTTTTAAAAAACTTGAAGCTTTTGTTCCCAGACCACTGCATGTCAAGTGTATCACTTCAAATGAAGACTACACTCATTTTGAATAGAAAACAGTATGAACTTTGCAGCTTGATTTGCATATAAGCAACAAGTTGTTGTAGTGGAATGTAGAATTAAGAAGTTTAAGGAAGTGTATTTTCTTAGTGAGAACATTATTAGGAGAGATATACAAGATCTTGTTTAAAACTTGTTTAAACCGTGAATTATGAAGATGTTCCCTTTGTAGTTTCCATTGAATCTGTGGCTTATCTAGCTAGAAAACATGTAATGTAATGTATTTGAATCATTTACACTTAGACGGAATATCTCTCAAACATGGATAAAATCCCTGCAAGATTTCTCATGTCAAAATTTTCAAAGTCTGGTATCCATCATTTTCCATATTATGGAGCCTATTCTTTTTAGATACTCTCTGATCACAAGTAGAATAATGGGTAGCACATGGACAGCTAATAATTTAGAATAGTGTTTCAGAAAATAAATTTGAGGACATGGCAAGGATGGAAAAAATCCATCTACATCTCAAAAAGTTCAGAAAGTATCTCAAAATCATACTTACATATTATAATCTAGGATGCCATATCCAGTAATAGAGCTGTCCAGTTTCAAAACATGAACAATGTGTTGATTTCTCAAACCATATACAGACACAAATCAAAAAGAATCTGAGATTAACAGAGTTTATAGTCCATTGATCTGAAAAGATAAAAATACCTTTCTCTGGTGGATATTTATTTTTAGTGAGAACAGGTAAGACTGTTGTCTCAAAATGTAGAGATAACAATCTTTCAGATATTTGACATAAAAAATCTGTTGAGACCACCAAGCTTGTCCACATGATTCAAGGAATTGTTAACAACAATGATTTCATAAAATAAAGACTATATAGAAAGAATATATTGTGTCTTCTTCCAAAGTGGGTGTAATATTATTTCAGGTAACACACGAAAAGTCTCAAAATTAGTCCAGTTGCCTCTGTAGGCTCATGATTTAGGGAATGATAACCTCTTCTTGAGTAATATAATATATTCCCCAAACAAATCTATTAGAAATTTAGAGAAAAGTATCATTTCTTGGTGTTTTACAATGGAATGTATGTGAGCATATTTGTCAATTTTATGCCTTATATTCAGTGTTACCTATGTTTCCCTGTTTCACAAGGCATATGTCATTTTCCAAACATTGTGTAATTGTTTGAACCCATGTGGTCAGTCAAAGAAGCCACAAAAGCTGAAATACAGAGTTATCATTGGATATTTTACTCTTCCCCTTAGACATCATCATGTATTGAGGTGAGTTTTCTGTCATTATAGCCTATGGGGATTTAAAGATTATGGACTACAGTGATGAGTGCAGATTCCAGTGCAGGTGTGAATAACTCCAAAATTTGTTTAACAAGAGAAAGAAAAAAAACAGAGCTCCAAGTTTAATTGTTGGGTAGAATTAGCAGGAATGCAAATCAAAACGAGCCAGGATTCTCTATGAGTCAGTGTACAAGGGGGGATTTTTCTGTGTCCCTTTCATACATTCTCTGTATAGAACTGAGATCTCGGCTATATAGAGTCACATATAGTGTCCTGTGATGCTTCAGGCATTGCTAGAACCTCTCCATCCTGGGATCACAAATGTTCTGGGTTATTCTTGCCTCTACTCTTGAAATGAGTCCAAACACTGCTATTGTGAAAAGAGGGTTTTGTATAACTACTAGATTATTATGTGATTATCATATTCCACCATCTGTTTGCGTGGAAAAAGTCCACCATTTAGCACTGAATATTCTTTCCATTATTATGAATTTTTTGAATATGACATCCCTACTAAAACCTAAAAATTTGTTAAGATTTGAACTTCCCTGATGTCTAAGGATGTCGAGCTCATTTTAATGTATCTTTAAGCCATTTTTAGATTCTTCTATTGGTAATTCTCGATTCACCACTGTATGCCATTTTTCATTGGTTTATTTCTTGTTTTGGTAAGTAGCTTCTTAAATTCTCTGTAAATTCTGCAGATAGGATTTCTCTCAGCTATGGGGTTGGTGGATATTTTTCCCATTCTGTGGGCTGACATTTTGTATGGCTGACTGTGTCCTTTGCCTTACAGAAGCTACTGGCTGTGTAGGGGGAAGAATAGAGGAGAGCAAAACAACAGATGCCATCAGATAGGGAGCCAGTATAGGTTTAAAGAGAAATCAGGCACTAGGGAAAAGTCTGAATATCTACAAGGATGACACTAAATACCCAGCTAAGAAACAATGGAGTGGCTAACTTATTTGCCCTCCCCTGATAAGGAGATAGATCTTCAACATATATGCCATCATAGAGCCTTCCTTCTGAATTGTATACAAGTCGAAACAGACACCCAGAGCTAAACTGGAATCAGGTTACAGAGGGGTGATGAACAAAGGGGCCAATACCATGCTGATGAAACCCAGAGAAACAGCTCAACTGAACATGGAGTAGCACTTGTCCTCCAGACTGCTCACTGGGAATCCAGCATGGAATGCATCTAGAACCCATGAATGCGGGTGTCAGTGAGGAATCTTCAGAAATCTCTGGGGCATCTTGTAGAAGATCAGTACTTATACTTAGCATAGGAATGGAATTTGGGAGCCCATTTTACAATAGAGGGATATTCCCTAAGACTAGACTACACAAGAGAGCCAAGGCCCTATCACAAAGGATAAGACAGACTCTTAAGACCCCCACTATGGAAGACCACACTTGCCCAGGGGAGCAGAAATGTTATGGGGGGAGGTAGGAATTTAGAGTGTGCAGGGGAGGAGGGGAGGTAGAGGGAACTGAGATTGACATGTAAAACAATATTGTTTCTAATTTAAATTTAAAAAAATGGAGAAAAATGCTAAAAAGTAAAACTACTAATGTGCCAAAATGTATGAGTCAAACACCCGGAAACCTTAAACCTTACCAAAAAGTACAAAAGACTTGTTTTTGTATCCTTTTTGGGAACTGCAGCATATGGGTTATATCTAAGTATTCATAAATCAACTGGAATGGTATAATGATGCATTTTAATACATATTACTGGACTGAAGCCTTAGTTGAATAATGTGCGGCAATAGAAGTAAAAATAGTTAAAAACAGAGAGAGACTTCTTCTTTCTGCCTAAGACCAGGAGGATAAATTGTGAGGTGATGATTGGCATTGGTCGGTTTACTATTTGTAGATGTAATAGATTGTGACAGACAGATCGTAAGTGTTTCCTGGCAACTGTGACAGTAATCTCTCTGCCCATATCATGGGCACAAGAAGCAGTGAGCAACTGTGATGAAGTTTTGTACTTGGGGATTTCAATTTCCTAATGTATCTTCCATTTTACATCTTTTGTTGTCACCATATAATGGAGTTGATTCCCAAAATGAGCCTCTGTCAAAAGGTTTGGGCATTTCCAAGCAACTGAAACTGTTATCCAATATGAGGGTAATGAATCTCAATGAATACAGTCCATGAAGGACCTGCTCCAAGATTTTATTAATAGATTTTCTCTTCCACAAGAAGTAGAACCCTGTTTTGTCTTTTCTATTTAGCTCTATACCCAACCACTTAGTTGGATTATTTGGTGTATGGTGACTAGTTTCTACATTTCTTTGTATATTTTAGAAATTAGCCTTTTGATAGATGTGGGGTGGGTGAAATTCTTTTCCCATTCTGTGGATGGCTGTCTTGTCTTGTTGACTATATCTTCTGCATTACACAATCCCCTCATTTTCAGGGACCACCATTGCTGAATTGTTGATCTGTATGTTTGTGCTACTGTTGTGTTCCTGAAGATGTCTGATGTACAAATATATTCAAAGCTCCCTCCTTATTAATCTGCTAAGTGGCCCAGAAATGTCTTTGGGACCTGTTGCAAGGAATGCCAATGCAAAGAACACAGGAAAGTTTGCCACACAAACTGGACAACCTTCCTCTGATCAATGTGGACTGGTAAATTCCCCATCTATTCATAAGTCCCTGAAAACTGATCCATCTTCAAAATCTGTTTCAGGGTCTAGGGTCACCTCTGCCTCTATCAATTGGATACAGAGATATTCATTATATTTGGAAGACAAAGCCAGAAGAGTCCCTCTCCAGAACAGGGCCTTATTTATTGTTCATGTAGTAAGGGAGACCAGAAAGTTTCCATTAGACCTTAAAGAAAACTTAGGCAAGCTCATAGAGACCAATCATGACCAAATTCTACAAATCTAGAACAAAATGCTTCTAAACAATTCCTTGTGCAAATGCGGGACAGAACAATAATTTTACACCAGTTAAAACATTAAAACGTTTGTCATTTCATAAAGAGAATCCCCATTCTTACATGAGTATTCAAGCAGGTACTGGTGGTGCTCTAGTACCACCCACCAGTGAGGGAGGAGTTTTAGATGATCCCTCACCTTCAGAAAAGTCTGTGAATAAATTTTGTTTAGCCCTTATTCTATTGGGCCCTTGCAGTTCATTCAAGACCCTGTCACCCTATCCATTCCTGCAGACTGGACAAACAAATATATGCCCTACCCAGAAGAAGAGGTCACTCATATACTCTCGTGGAAAGTGGGGCACAGGATTTCCTCATCTAGGAGAAGCAGAGGAATTAGGAAAATAAAGCACAAGGAAGGCTCAGTAGATCAACCAGAACACAATGTCGTAGATTTGCCAAATATGACTCACAAACTCCCTGCCCTGCCTTAATGGGTGATTGAGTCCTAACAAAAAACACTTCTGAGTAATGGAACACAGATATTATAATGGAGACATCTGATTCTCCAGACATTTCTTCTTCCTCAGAAGATGCAAGGTTAATTCCAGCTCTACTGGAAGGGCCTTATCATCATCCACCTCTGAGGGAGGAGTTCTGGATGATGCCTCCCCTACAGAGGGACCTGTGAACCTATATTGCTGTTTCCCTGACTCTTTTCAGCCGTTGCAGTTCAATCAAGGACCAACAGCACTTTCCATACCTGAAGATTGGATATTCACACATTTAACTTCTAAGGTGAAAGAGCCGACACATTTTCCCTGTATAAAAGAGGACCGTAAGGCCACCTCTTCTTTGAAATATACAATTCAACACGTAGCCACTGCACAAAGAAGGTTAAGTAGATCACAACATGTTTACAATTGCTCAGGGCAGAAATTCAATGAGCCACCAACTCCCACCAATGTCTTAATAGATGTGGAAGGACTAACATCCAATACAAAATATGAATGGGAGTTTGACATTGTACTTGTTACATCTGGTTCCCTAAAGCTTCCTTTATTCTTCGAACAGACACAGGTTATTTCCATCTCTACTGGCAAAGCCCAAGCATATTCCACATGTGAGGTAGGTGCTCTGGAAAATCCCTCAAATTCAGAGGGATCTCAGGAAGCATTTTCCTGTGGTTCTTCTTCTTTTGGGCCCTTGAAGTTCACTAAAGGACCTGTAACAGATTGGACATATAAACATATGCCCTACCCTGATGAAGATATCACACACCCTCTCTCCTACAAAGTGGGGCCCAGGGGTCTGTGCTCTAGGAGAAGCAGATTAAAACAGGAAAGCACTCCACAAGGAAGCCTCAATAGATCAAAACCAGGACACACTGACCAAGAGTTGCAAAAATATGATCCACAAACTCCAAGCTCTGCCTTAAGAGATCAGGGAGTCCTATCAGCAAGAAATTATGATGAATGGGACACTGATATTTTAATGGCAACATCTGCGTCTCCAGAAACTACTACATTCTCAGAAGAAGTCCATGTAGCTTCCAGATCTAATGAAAAGGCCTTAGCATCATCCACAAGGGAAGGAGGAGTTCTGGATTATTCCACCCCTGCAGCTGTGGCTGAGGACAGATTTTGCTCTGTTCCTCATCCTTTTCAGCATCTACAGTTCAATAAAAAAAAACAAGACAGTCCATACCTGTAGAGTGGATGTTCACAAATATGCCCTCTCAGGACGAAGAGCTGACACGTTCCCCCTCTATAAAAAAGGACCTTAGGCCAGGCTCTTCTATGAATTCCAAAATTCAACAGGCAGCCATTGCACAAGGAAACATGAATAGATCATATCCTGATGGCAATTGCTCATGCCAGAAATACTATGACCAACAAACTTCCACCAAAGCCTTAACAGTCGAGGGAGTCCTAATATCCAATACAAAAGATGAATGGGACATTGTTATTGGTACATCTGGGTCTCTAGACTTTCCTATATTCTCAGAAAAGACACAGATTGTTTCCATGTCTATTGATGGAGACCAAACACAGTCAACCATTGACGGAATTCTGGATAATCTGACACCTTCAGAGGGGTCTCTAAAAACATTTTACTCTGTCCGTGGATCTATTCTTCACATTCAGATCACTCAAGTGCCTATAAACCTATCTATTCTTGTACACTGGACATACACATATGTGTCATTCCCAGTGGAAGAGATTACACATCCTTCCTCATACAAATTGGGTTCCAGATGTTCCTTCTCTAGGAGAAGCAGATTAAAACAGGGAACCACTGTAGAAGCAAGATGCACTTGATCAAAATCAAATCACAATGGCATTTCACGGCAATCCTATTACCCACAAACTACATGCACTGCCTTAAGAACTGAAGGACATCTAAAACCTAGCACATCTGCTGAATGGGACATTGGTAACACCATGGGGACAGACATTCCTTCTTACTCAGTAGAGGGCCAAGTTACTTCCAGATCTCTTGGAGGGGCCTTAACATCATGCACAAGAGAAGGGGAAGTACTGGATGAAGACTCCCATGCAGAGGGGTTGCTGGATAAATGTTGCACTTTACCTGAATCTCATCAGTCTTTGCAGTTCACTCAAGGGTCTATAACACTGTCCATTCCTGTAGACTGGAAGTTCACACATAGATCCTCTCACGTGGAGGAGTTGAAAGCTTCTTCCCCTTTCACAGAGGACCCCATGCCATCCTCATGTATGAAAATCAGAAATCACCAGAGAGGCACAACACAAGGAAGACTCAGTAGATCACATTCTGGTGATATTTGCTCATGCCAGGAATCAAATTACCGAGAATCTCCCACATCTCCTTTGACATCTGAGGGAGGCATAAAATCCAACACAAAAGATGTATGRGACATTGTTCCTGGTACTTCTGGGTCTCTAAACATTCCTTCATTCTCAGAACAGTCACAGGTTACTTTAATCTCTTCTGTCGAAGCCCAAGCACATTCCATATATCACGAAGGTACTGTGGATGATCCTTTAACTTCAGAGCATTCTGTGGAACCATTTTGCTTTGGCTGTGGGTCAATTCTGCCATGTCAGGTCACTCCAGGGCATATAAAACAATCCATTCCTCCAGACGGTACATACACATATATGCCCTTTCTGAAGAAAGAGATCACATATTCTCCCTCTTACAAAATTGGTTCCAGTCGTTCCTCCTCTGGGAGAAGCAGATTGAAACAGGAAACCACAATACCACGAAGAATCAGTAGATCACATTCAGATCAAAATTGCATTGTACAACTATCCTATGACCCACAAAATCCCTGCACTGTCTTTAGAGCCGAGGGAGGCATAAAACTTTGCATATCTGATGAAAGATCATTGGCATTACCATGATGACATCAGAGTTCTTTGAGTTTCCTTCATCTTCAGAAGACTAACTAGTTAATTTCAGATATGTTGGAGGGGTCTGGACATCATTTAAGAGTGAGGGGGGAGTTCTGGCTGAGGAGTCCTCTGTATATGGTTCACTAAACCAATTCTTCTCTGTCACTGATTGTTCTCAGCCAATGAACTTCACTCAGGGGCCTACAAAATTGTCCATTCCTATAGATTGCAATCTCACACATTGTTTATCTCAGGTGGAAGTTTTGACAACTTATTCCTCTTTAAAAGACGACCCCATGCCATCCACTTGTATGAAAAGCAGTATTCAACAGTCAGACACAGCATGAGTAAGACTCAATAGATCACAACCTCATTCTGATAACTTAGAACAGAAATCCAATGGCCCAAAACCTTCTACCTCTGCTTTAACATCTAACTTAAAAGGAAGGCCTAACATCTAAGTGAAAAGATGAGTGGTACTTTGACATTGCTCTTGGAACCTCTGGGTGTCTATACTTTCCATTATTCTCAGAAAACGAACAAATTACTTCCATCTCTACTGTGGAAGCCCAAACACAGTCCACATGTGTTGGAGTTTATTTCGATAATTCCTCACCATCAGAGTAGTATTTGGATGGATATTGCTCTGGGTCAGGTTTTTTCTAGCCCGTTGCTGTTCACTGAAGGGCCTGTAAAACTATCCATTGCATCAGATTGGACATACACACATATGCCCTACCAGGATGAAGATATCAATCAATCTCCCACTTAAAAAGTAGGGCCCTGAGGTTCCTGCTCTAGGATAAGGAGACTGAATTATGAAACTACAGTACAAGGAAATCTAAGTAGATCAAAACCAGATTAAAACGGCCTAGAGTTGCAAAAAATGAACAATAGAATCCTTGCACTGCCTTAAGGGCAGAGGGAGTTGTAACACCAAACATTTCAGATAAATGAGACACTGATGTTATATTGGAGTCACCTGATTCTCCAGAGATTCCTGAATCCTCAGAAGAGGCCCAGGTTACTTCCAGATCTTCCAGAGGGACCTTAGATTCCTACTCATTTCTGCAAGAAATTCACGATGATGCCTCTCCTTCATTGGGTACTCTGGACCAATTTTGCTCTGTTCCTCACACTGTAAAGCATGTGCCCTTCAACCAAGTCCAACAACAGCATCAATACCTGTAGATGGGACTTTCACACATATGCCATTGCAGGTGGAAGATGCCCTCTATAAAAGATGACCCCAGGGACACCTCTTGTATGAGAAATAGAATTCAACAGGCAGCCACTGCACTAGGAAGCGTGAGTAGATCACATTCTGATTCCAATTATTCAGGCAAGAATTCCAGTGAAAAGCAATCTCACAGGAATGCCATAACAGTGCAGGACTCCCAGATGTTCAATACAATAGATAAGTGGGACATCAAAATTCATCTAGGTACATCTGTGTCTCAGAACTTCACATATTCTCAGAACAGTCACAGGATATTTCACTCTCTACTGGTGGGGAACAAACAGAGTCCATAACTGAAAGAGTTCTGAATGATCTCTCACATTGAGAGGGCCCTCTGGAACCATTTTCCTGTGACTCTGGATCTCCTCTGCCCTTTAATCTCACTCAAGGCTCTCTAACATTATCCATTTCTGCAGTGTGGACAAACACACACAGGAAGTGTTCACTAATTCCCCTTCTTACAAAATGGGAACCAGGCATTCCATCTCTAGTAGAAGCATATAAACACAGAAATCACCATAGAATGAAGCTGCAGTAGATCACAGCAGAATCATAGTTGCACTGCACAGCATTCGTAAGAACCACAAACTCCTTTAAATGCCTTATATTGAGGGAGGCCTAAACCCTAGAATAACTGATGGATGGTACACTTGTATTACCATGGGAACTGACATTCCTACACCATCAGAATAGGCCCATATTACTTCATAGTCTATCTGACAGGCTATATTACCATCCATGTGACTTAGTTATGGCTCCACTATAGACTCTCGGTGAACCAATTTTATTCACACAGAATAGCTGACACATTTACACTCTAAGAAATGTGGCCCAATTTTGTCATCCTCTTTTAGAAGGAAACATAATTTAGGAACTACAGCTTAAGTGAAACACAATGGATCATCACCAGTTTACCATGGCTTATACCAGAAAATCATTGACCCACGAAAGCCTTCTGCTTCCTTAAACGCTTAGGAAACACTAACATTTAACTCATCTGATGGATGGACCTTTTATATTTCTCTTGGGCTTTCTTTTTTCTGAGGTCTTTCCTTCATCTACATGACAGGCAGAGGTTAACACATTGGAGAGGTCCTACCACGAACGCCAAATGAGAGGGGCATTCATGATGATGCCTCTCCTTGGAGGGTAATGTGCAAACTTTTTGCTCAACCCAGAGTTCTTTTGGCACTTTAATTCACTCAGATTTGTGTATTGTTGTCCATACCTGCAGACCAGAATTTCTGGTAGAGTAGCTGACCCAGTCTCCCTCCAAAAATATTGCCCCAATGTGTTCTTCAATTAGGAGAAGCATATGGAAACAGAAAACTCAGACAGAATGAAGCGTCCTCATACAGATTAAAATGGATTAGACTAGAAATCCTATGGCCCTCAAATTCAGAGCTATGTCCTAATACATGATGAAGTAACCACAACCAACATATTTTATGAAAGGGCCTTAAACTTTATTCTCGGCACCTCTGAGTCACTGGACATTCCACCATCCTCACATCAAGCACAGATAACTTTCATCTCCATTAAAGACATTTTGCAAATTATACATGTGATTTATCGGTTCTAGATTGTCCCACAACTACATGTTGGATTGTGGATCACTTTTCCTGTTACTGAATCTTTTTGGCAATTGAAGTTTACCCAGGGACCTTTAAAAATGACCATAATAGTATACAGTATTTTTCAACATCTCCCTATCTATGAAGATATTGCTTTCATTCTACTTCAAGGACTCTGGGGACAACACATTACTAACTAAAGAGAAGACATGCAAACAGGTAGACCCTCAGCAAGGGAGCATCACAATTTTTCCTTCAGAACAATATGGCTTCAATCAGACCTGACAGAACTAGAATGCTTCAGACCCATTCACATGAAGCAAATGGTCCAGATAGGCCGCTTTACCAGCTGACAGCCAAACAGCATTCTCACGACTCAATAACCTATGAGACATATTTCTTTAGAACTAATTCCCTAAGAAGTGCACAGATACATATGTCCCTTTGAATTTATTATATACTTACAATTCCCCATAAGGGACACATGAGGTCTTTAATCATAGCAAATGGTCTCATATATAAACCTAAGCCAGTACCAGAACAAAATCTAAACTTCTATTTGCCACAACAGATTCCTGAGAAATAGACACTGAGAATAAATTTCTTCAGAATGTCCTCAGTATATCAACTTACAATGTGTCATACATATCTRGATTTATGTGATCTTGGACATTCCATAAATACCAAAGTGTGGTTCAGACAAAATATGTTGGTAATTACATGTTTGCATTATTCACAGCAGACAAGATTCCTAAACATTAATAAGGGGAATCTGAGATCTATCTCGAAAGGAGAAATTAGGTGAGACATGGAACTTTCATGTCAGAGGCCTCAAAACTTCATATTAAGTCGAAGAAACATTTGTATATTTCCCAACACCCAAGAATTCCTAGAATAGCTATTCATTCTCAACTGAGAGTATTAAATTCCTGCTCTAATGAGAGGATGGTAGAGATACACGTCAGTGTATGACAGTAATATGATAGCACCTAACACTTTTGAGAAAGAAGAAATGAAATAAGATCCTCAAGGTTCTGAATATTTCTCATTCTGTGAAAACAGGTACAAAGATAAGACCTAGACTTAAAGTCATCATAGCTAATCTACTAAAGAAAGGTATACTAGGAAAATTCTCATATGTGGAAATTAACAGAAAATTAGCAGAAATAGCTAACAACAGGAGAATAGCACCAAATTTTCAGGAGTGAACTAAGAGTGGCAGGCATGTATGCATGTTCTAGTGGGGAATTCAGACATTAATTATCTCTAATATATTGGGAGAGATAATATCTTATTAAAAAGTAGGCTACATATTATACCATGTGTGTCCTGTATTTCTGCACGCTAAATGGTGATTAAACCCTTATCACTAAAAGAGGTTATAATATATTATTTGTATTCATGCTAGCCCTAGTTCTACAGTTTCCAAGGAAACCTAACATGGATTGTGACCTTCTCCCTCTGTGCTTGGTAGCCCTGAAGTGCACCATTTTCCAAGGGCAATTTAGGTAACACTGATTTGAAGACCCATCACAAGAAGATAGAAAATCTACCTTCAAAACAAGGCCATATACTGAAAAGTTTCACCAAAATTTGGAAGTTCATTTTCTTCCTGATTACATCTTTCAAGTTATTTATGAGTTTGAGAACCTAGGCCCAGAAATGTACATCCAAATTCTGAGAAGAATGTGAAGATTTTGCGCATGCTTTCAGTGTAGTTGCCAGAGATAGACATTTTATATACTTTAAAGAATTCAGTTATGACAAGAATTTTCCTGGATTGTGCTCTTCCTTAAAGTCTAAATTATGGCATTCACACTTACAACAACACCATTAGAGATATAGTGCCCTCTCAAATTTTGTCTTTTTTTTCACCCTATGTAAGACTAGAGCTAGAATTTATCCATTTACCTCATATTTCCCTTTTATGAGTATAGGCACATTGATGTGCCTACATACTAAGAAACACTGTTCAGTATAGTGGCATATAACAGAGAACAAATAGAGCAAACAAAGCCTTGCTCCTTAAATTCAGTCAGTGGATATATTTTTTTCATCATTGCAACAAAGATCTGATATGTTTGCTGAACACAAGTGTAACTGCAATTTATCTGGAACAGACAAAGAAATTTTTCAAGAATCCTAAGGGTGTTGATATATCTCTTGCAGATCAACTCTAGATATGAATATGCCATACCAAAGGGAAGACGGGGAACCTGAGGAGAATGTTCTAGGACCATACTGAACTCTATTTTATATGGTTTGGAAATGTCTGCTGAAAATRTTTTAGATTTTCCCTATGTGGCCAACATAGTCTAAATTCCACTATTTTAAATGAGTGTGTCTGATCGACATAGGTCAACTCTTTCTAAGAAATCCTATGTACTTATATTCCTCATTTTTCAACATATAACTAAAAAAGAATCAAACTTTTTTCAAGGCCAAACAGTGCACATACCCTGTTTCTAGAAGTTTTTTGGTTACTATATAATTATAGAAGTGTGCAGTGTAAGAGAAGAGGTAATGCTTAGAAAAAATATTCAGAAGATTCCTGTCAGAAGAAATGATGGTCAAATGAGGGAGTAGATCCTGGGAGAAAGAGGTCCCGAATGAGGAGGAATGGATGTGGGATCATAGAGAGTCTGAAAACTATTTTTCAGAAGTGAATATTTGGACCTGTTTGCATGGGCAGCATTCAGTTCCCTGGAACTTAAAGGAATATTTTGGGTTTGCGAAAAACATAAATTTGAAATATGACAGCTGCCTATTTATGATAGAAGCAACATGGCTGAAAGCATTATCATTTTGGAATGGGAAGGGAATATTTAACACAATAAAAAAGCACCTTATGTTTGACCATGTAGAGTGGTTTAGTATGCTCTTCAGTATTTAAACAGAGAGAAAGACACGCACACACACACACACACACACACACACACAGAGAGAGAGAGAGAGAGAGAGAGAGAGAGAGAGAGAGATTGAGAGAGAGAAAAGCTCAGTTTACCTGGAGAACAGTCCACAATAAGTACAGTTGCAGCTATTCATCCAGGGAGCAGAGGCAAATACAGAGGACCATACAAAGAGAGAGACGGACAGACAGAGAGAGGGAGAGATAGAGGGAATAAGAGAGCATGAGAGAGTCATTGTCTTACTGTAGCATGTAGTCACATTTCAAAGCAGGTAGAATTATAGTTCCCACCCATGGTGTAGAGACATATCCAGAGAGACACAGACAGTGAGAAACAGAGATACACACAGAGAATGTGTGGGATAGAGACAGAGATAGAGAATGAAATGATAGTCTGACAGACAGAAAGACACACAGAAACACCAAGGCTTAGTGTAGGTTGAGATAAATCTATACCAGGTCCAGAGGAAGGCTCCCAATATAAGGATGTTGAGTCATCAAGACTGTCTTTTGATGAAAGGACATTGACCATATTTGGGGGCTTGAGAATAGTGGGGTACTACCACATCCTGGAATACCTGGTTGCTCCATGGATTTCCAGAAAGTGAGGCAAAGTCTAGGGCATCCTAATCTCGGCAGATGTCAGCAGTGTAAGAGATATTAAGTTTAGAAAAAAATATTTCTGAAGTCCTGGTGACAGAGTGTAGCATGGTCACACTAGGGAGCATATTCCCAGAGAAAGGTCCCATATGAGGAGCACAGGAATCTGGGATCATTGAGGGACTGAATACTGTAGGGGAAGCTGTATCCACGCCTACTTAGGGGCTAGCTACAAGTGTGCCTGACCACGCTTGTTCCGGCGTGGTCAGAGTGACGTAGTGTGACTGCGTTTGCGCTTTCAGATTTCTCTTTGCAACTTGCTGTACATACTGCTGCTGTGCTGGCTGGCTAGGTCACTCTGTAGGTAAGGCTTTTCCCTATTAAATACCCTTGTATTTCTACATGACTCCGTATTGGTAATTTCCCACTATAGAATACTATTTATCTGGATTAAATATTTTGACTTTTTTGCACGGTTCCCAGTCAGTTCCTGGAACTTAGAGGAATACTTTGGGTTTGCTAAAAACATAAATTGGAGAAACATCAGCTGCATTTTTTGATAGAAGCAACTTGGCTGAAAACATCCACATGTATGAAAAAGAAGGGTATCTATAGAAGCAAAAGAGCACCTTAATTTTGTAATTTTTGAGTTGTTTGCATGCTCTTCAGTACTCTGACAGACAGACAGACAGACAGACAGACAGACAGACAGACAGACACACACAGTGAGAGAGACACATAAAGACAGAACAGACAAAAGGCATAGATTGGTGTCTGCAGAACCAGTCCGCCGAGCAAGTTCCAAGCGCATGCTTTATTCAGCCAGGTATCAAGAGGCAAAGACAGAAGGCCAATTAGAGAGTCTGACTGAGAGATGGGCAGAAACAGCAGCAGTGAGAGAAAGAAGAGAGAGACGAAGAGAGAGAGAGAGAGAGAGAGAGAGAGGCATAGTTAACAGCAGGCTCAGTGCAAACCTGGTAGAGTTGTATAGGCCCACCACGGTGTAGAGACATATAAAGACAGACAGAGCCAGTGAGAGACAGAGATACACATAGACAGCGACAGTGAGTGATAGAGAGTTAGAAAAGAAAAGTCCGACAAACAGGAGACACACAGACAATTCAAGGCTTAGTGTAGGCATAGATAAGTGAATGCCAGGACCAGGGGAGAGTCCTAACATACTCATGGAGGATGCTGTCTCTGCCCCATGAACTCTATCCTCCTGATGACATCATTTAGTGCCCCCAAGTACCTGCAGTCCAATGATCCTTCAATCTAATCTAAGATATGTAATTTAAACCTTCCTAGAGATAGCTACCATACAAAACTCAAGATTCGTTCATTGCTTTGATTCTTTTGATTTTCTTAGGATATTGATGCACATCTTGGAGATCATGACATTTCTCCATGAAAGCATTTGAACAGTTTTTCCACGGTAACAGTAACCAGAAGGATACCTTAATCATAAGATATATTTCCCATGGGCAAGCCCGGAGAAGGGTGGTACACCCAATGTCCGAACTCAGAGTCAGCTTGAACTCATGGAAAAGCAGTGTAGGAGATGAAGTTAAGTTTAGAAATAAAAGGGATTCTGATATCCTGGTATCAGAGTAGTGAATGCACAGATGATGGAATGATTCTCGAGAGATCCCAGATGATGAAGAAATTAATCTGGGATCATAGATAGGCTGAATGCTATTTGTCTGGATTGCATCTTTTTATGTGATTGCAAGCGTCCCAATTAGCTCGCTGGAACCCAGATGAATCCTCTGTGTTTGCCAAAAACATAAAATGGAGACACCTCAGTTGACTCTCTATGACTTTGGAATGGAATGTTTAGGAGAGTAAAAAAGCACCTTGTTTGCCATTGTAGTGTGGTAAAGCATGTTTTTCAGAACTCGAACAGAGATGCAGACACACACACACACACACACACACACACACACACACACACACATATATATATATATATATATATATATATATAGAGAGAAGAAGAGAGAGAGAGAGAGAATGAAAGATAGAGAGAGAAACAAACAGATAGATAAAAGCTCAGTTTAGATGGAGACCATTCCAGAACAAGTACAGCTGCAGGTATTCACCCAGGTTACAGTGACAAAGACAGAGGACCAGAGAGAGAGAGAGAGAAAGAAAGAGAGATAGGGACATAAAGAGAGAAAGAGTGAAAGATAGAGAGAGACAGACTTTGGCTCACTGTAGCAGTCAGGCACATTGGAAAGCAGGGATAATTATAGACTCCAACCCAGGGTGTAGAGACATACACAGAGACATACAGAGACTCAGAGACAGAGATACACAGAGACAGATATAGTGAGTCCTCGAGAGAAGGAGAGTTAGATAATGAAATGAGAGACAAAGAGACAGACAGATACACAAACAGGCCAATGATTAGTTTAGGCTGAAATAAGGGAATATCAGGTCCAGAGGCACGCTCCATACACAGTCATGGAGGATGCTGTCTCGGCCTAATGAATTCTGACTGCTGCTCACATCATCCCATGCAACCAAGTACCTGCAGTCCAATGATCTTTCAATCTAATCTAAGAAATGGAATTTAAACCTACCATTGAAAATTCACCTTTTTACAGTATTCTGATTCTTTTCATTTTCATAGTCACTTGGTGTACTTCTTAGTGTTTATGCCATTCCTCTACAAAAAGGCATTGAATGGTTTTGCCACATTAACAGTAACCACTAGATTCCTGTAATCATAAGATTTACTTCCATTAAGGGTGTCTGTATGAGGCTTGGTACCCAACATCTCAGAACATGGAGTCAGCCTGACCTCATCGACATTGTGGAACAAAAATAACCCAGCAGTTGATATGACACAGGGGTCCTTTCAGTAGAAGGAAGAACTTCCCACAGGAGTAAATGTGAAACACTTCGTTGATTCAGCAAATGTGGTGGTAGACCTCATCCTTGGGAAACACACGGACATGATGGTGTGTTTCACCGTTTGGTCAGTCCCAGAAAAAAATCTCTGTGGTGTCCAGCAAAACCAAGCATGGGTATGGAAAGAGGTCACAGAGAGAGACCCTCCACGTATTTCACAGCTCAAGTGTAGGTGTTTGTTTATGTGGAAGGGGAAATCCCACTATGGAAATTGAACACTGAGCAATGGAACACCAACCATAGAATGTCCATGAACCAGGGATTTCTGTCAGTGTGGGAGAGGGTGAGTGGTGGACACAAGAGAAGAGACCAAGTGGGTTATAGGAAGAGCAGAGCGCAGATAGTCGAGAGGAGGGGAAAGGTGACAGAGAGAGAGAGAGAGAGAGAGAGAGAGAGAGAGAGAGAGAGGGGGGAGAGAGAGAGAGAGAAAGGAAGAAGAGAGAGACAGAGATAGAGACAGAGACAGAGAAAGAGAGACAGAGTGAAAATAAGAGAGCCTGAGAGGGCCGGGATATTTTAAGGGCGTCGTTTAAACCACCCTGCAGATTTAATACTCATGGAAGCTTGGAATGTACAGTGTACTGCCCGAATGAATGAATCATGCCCGGTGCCTTGGACAGGACATCCTGATACCTAGAACTTTCATTCCAACTTTCCCTGAATACTGAATGTTGGGGTGGTAGAGTTGGCAATTTAGGGAATGTGGATGTCAAGTCCTAAAGATTGCATCCTTCTGATATAGGGGCATTGTCCATCATTGGGGGCCTGATAAAGTTGTGGTACTACCACTTCCTGGAGTATTTGGTTGCTCCTTCCTTGTACAGGTCATGTAGCACACACTCGGGCCAACTAGACCTTGCCAGATATCGGTAGTGTAGGAGATGAGGTTAATTTTAGAAAAGAAAATGTTTCTAAAGGCCTGATATCAGAGGTTTTAGTGGTCAGATGAGGTATTGGCTCCTGAGAGAGGGATCATAGATGAGGAGGAAAGGGATCCATAGATGGGATCATTGAGTGGCTTAATACGATTTACCTGGAGTGCACCTTTGGATCTCTTTGCATGGCTCCCTTTCAGCTTCCTGGAACTTAGAGGAATATTTTGGGTGTACCAAAAACATAAATTGGAGACACATCAGCTGCCTCTTTATGATAGAAGCGACTTGGCTGAAAGCATTCTCATTTTGGAATGGGAAAGGTATCTTTCGGACAATAAAAAAAGGAATTTAATTTTGCCATCATAAGGAGGTTTAGCATGCTCTTCAGTACTCGTACAGACACACACACACACACACACACACACACACACCACAGAGAGAAGAGAGGAGAGAGAGAGAGAGAGACAGAGACAGAGACAGAGAGACAGAGAGTTAGAGGGAGAGAGAGAGACGTAAAAAGGGACAGCTGAAAGATCAGTTTCGGTTGAGACCAGTTTAGAACAAGTACAGCTGCAGGTATTCACCCAGGGTGCAGAGGCAAAAAGAGAGGACCAGACAGAGAGAGACACAGAGACTTTGGCTTAGGGTAGCAGGCTAACACATTGCCAAGCAGGTAGAATTATAGACTCCCACCAAGGGTGTAGAGACATATACAAAGAGACACAGACAGTGAGAGACAGAGATACACAGAGACAGAGACAGACAGTGAGTGATAGAGAGTTAGAGAAGAAATGAGACAGACAGACAGAGACACAGACATGCCAAGGCTTACTGTAGGCTAGGATAAGTGCATATCACATCCATAGGCAGGCTTCCAACATACTCATGTATGGTGCTGTCTCTGCCTAATGAACTCTGTCCTGCTTCTGACATCATCTCATGCTACTAACTATCTGCAGTCCTATGATGTTTCAATCTAATCTGAAAAATGTAATTTAAACCTTCCTGGAAGAAGTTAACCTTGGAAAACTCAATTTTTTTTACAGTAATGTGATTCCTATCATTTTCTTAGTCCATTGATGTACTTCTTAGGGTATTTGATATTACTCCACACCAAAGCATTGAATTTTTTTCCTAGGTAACAGTAACTGATAGATTCCCTTAAACATAAGATGTAATTCCAGTGGAGGTGGCTGAAGAAGTCTCGGTTACCAGCATCTAAGAAGACAGAGTCAGCCTTAACTCATCGACAATTGTAAAACAACAAATGCCAAAATAGTTGAGACGATACAGTGGTCCAAACAGTGGAGGGAAGAAACTCGCAAAGACATAATTCTTAAACACACAGGTGATTCAGCGAATGTGGTGGTGGACTTCATCCTTGGGAAACACACCGACCTAATGGGATATTTCACTGTTTTGTAAGTCCCAGTAAAAGATCTCTGTGATGTCCCGCTCAAGCGAGCCTGGGTATGGAAAGAGTTCACAGAGAGAGAGACTCCATGGCTTTCACAGCTCTAGGATTGATCATTTGTTTACATGGAAGGGGAAAGCTAGCTATGGAGACCGAACCCTGAGTAATTGTACACGAATCTTAGATTGTCCATGAACTTCAGATTTTCTGACATTGTTGGAGTGCGTGAGTGAGGGAGACAGGAAAAGATATCAAAAGAGTCAGAGAAGATACCAGATAGCAGATTGCAGAGAGGAATTGGAAGGTTACAGAGAGAATAAGACATCAGCAGTTTGTAGGGATATGTCTTTTAAAGGCATCCTATAACCGTGCCTGCAGACTTAGTGCCCATGGAACCCTGGACTTATCAGAGTACATGCTGAGTGATTGCAACCTTCCAGGTGTCATGGGCAGGAAGCCCCATGCCAGGGCCTTTCATTCACAGTTCCACAGCTTATGGAAATTTGGGATTTTAGACTTGACAAGCTAGGGAATACCAATGTTGAATTGTCAAGACTGCTTCTTTTTGATGAAGGATAATTGACCATATTAGGGCACCCTGAGAATAGTGGGTTACTACCACACCCTGGAGTACATAGTTGCTCCACGGATTTCCAGAATGTGTGGCACTCTCTTGGGCATCCTATTCTTCGGCAGATGTCTGCAGTGTAGGAGATGAGGCTAAGTTTAGAAAAAAAATATTTCTGAATTCCTGGTGACAGAGGGTTGCATGGCCAGTTGTAGGTGGGTTTTCCCAGGGAAAGGCAACAGATGAGGAGGAGAGGAATCTGTGATCATAGAAGAACTGAATACTATTTATCTGGAGTGAATCTTTGGACTTTTTGCATGGGTCCGAGTCAGCTCCCTGAAACTTACAGGAATACTCCTGGTTTGACAAAACCATAAATTAGAGCCACATCAGCTGCCTTTTTTGATAAAAGCAACTTGGCTGAAAACATTCACATGTCTGAAAAATAAGTGTCATAGGGCCATAAAAAGCACCTTAATTTTGCCATTTTAGAATGTTTTAGCATGCTCTTCACTACTCTGATAGAGAGACAGACAAACACAATGAGAGAGACACATGCAGACAGATAGACAAAAGGATCAGATTTAGTGGAGTACAGTCCTGAGGAAGTCCTGAGCTGCTGGTGTTAACCCAGGTTTCTGAGGCAATGGCAGCAGGCCAGAGACAGAGTGAGAGAGTGAGACAGTGGAAGAGAGAGGGGAAGTTAGTTAGCCCTCAGGCCCATTTCAAATCAGGTAGAGTTGTAGAGGCCTACCAAGGTGAAGAGACATATACAGAAAAAGACAATGAGAGACAGTGATTCAAAAAGACAGGCCCAGTGAGTGATACAGAGTTAGAGATGAAAAGTCAAACACACAGACAGACACACACACACAGAGAACCAAGGCTTAATGTAGGCTGAGATAAGTGAATTCCTGGTCCAAGGAAGGGTCCTAACATTATCATGGAGGATGCTGTCTCTGCCTCATGAGCTCTGTCCTGCTGCTGTCATCATTTGGTGCACCCAAGTACCTTCAGTCCGATGATCCTTCAATCTAATCTAATACATGGAATTTAAACCTTCCTTGAAGAAGCTACCATGCAAAACTAAACTTTGTTGAGTAATGTGTGTCTTTTTGATATTCTTAGTGCATTGATGCACATCTTGGGTAAACACAACATTCATCCCTTAAAGCATTCAAACAGTTTTTTCATGGTAATAGTAACCAGAAGGATCCCTTGATCATATGATGTATATCCCATGGGCAAGGCCAAAGAAGGCTTGGTACTCCCAATGTCAGAAATCAGAGTCAGCTTGAACTCATGGACAAGGGCAGAACAAATTGCCTGAACATTCAAGTCGACACAGAATTCCTAAATGAGGAGGGAAGAAATTGACGAAGCCATAATGCTTAAAACTGAAATGATTCAGCGAAAGGAGTGTTAGAATTCAAACTTGGCATACACACCAACCTGAAGGGGTGTCGCAGCGTTTGGTCAGTCCAAGAAAATTGTCTCTGTTGTTTCCCAATAACCCAAGCATAGGCATGGAGAGAGGTCACAGAGAGAGTCCCTCCGTGGTTTTCACAGCACCAGTGTTGGTCTTTTGTTTACGTGGAAGGGGAAAGTTCGAAATGGGAACTGAACACTGAGCAATGGAACACCTACCTTAAAAAGTCCATGAACTGAAGATTTTAGACAGGGTGGGAGAGGGTCAATGGCGGAGACAGTAGAAGAGACAAACAGGGATAGAAGAATAGGAAAGAGCAGATAGCAGAGAGGAATTGGAAGGTGAGAGGGAAATGATAGATAGATAGATAGATAGATAGATAGATAGATAGATAGATAGACAGATAGATAGATAGACAGATACATAGATACATACATAGATACATAGATACATAGATAGATAGTGATAGAGATAGAGAGAGACAGAGAGAATAAGAGAGGATAAGTGGGTCGGGCACCGTCTTTTAAAGGGGTCTTTTAAACCTGCCTGCAGACTTAGTAACCATGGATCCTGGACTGAACAGAGTACTGGCTGAGTCAGTGCATCTTGCCAGGTGCCTTGGACAGGCCAACCTGATGCCTGCACCTTTCATTTCCACTTTCTCTGAATACTGAATGTTGGGGTGTTAGAAAGGGCAATTAATGAATAAGTATATGGAGTTCTCAAATCTGCTTCCTGCTGAAGTAGGGATATTGACCATCATTGGGTGACCTGAGAAAGTTGTAGTACTAACACTTCCTGATTTATCTGGTTGCTCCTTCCTTGTAGAGGCCATGTGGAACACATTTGTGTCTCCTGGACCTCGCCCCATTACAGCATTGTAGGAGATGAGGTTAAGTTTAGAATAGAAAATGTTTCTGATGTCCTGGTATGATAGGGGTGAGTGGTCAGATGAGTGAGTCATTGCTGAGAGAGGGATACCAGATGAGGAGGAAAGGATTCTGGGATTCATTGAGAGCATGAATACTATTTATCTGGAGTGTATCTTTGTAACTGTTTGTCTGGGTCTCATTCAGCACCCTGAATTTACAGGAATATTTAGGGTTAACCAAAAACATAAATTGGTGACACCACAGCTGCCTCTTTATGATAGAAGCAACTTGGCTGAAAGCATTCTCATTTTGCAATTGTATGGGTATCTTTTGGACAATAAAAAAGCACCTTAATTATGCCATTGTAGAGTGGTTTAACATGCTCATCAGTTATGGGACAGAGAGACAGACGACAGCACACACACACACACAGAGAGAGAGAGAGAGAGAGAGAGAGAGAGAGAGAGAGAGAGAGAGAGAGAAAGGGACACAAACAAATGGAAAAATAAAAGCTAGTTTAGGTAGAGACCAGTCCAAAGCAAGATCAGCTGTAGGTATTCACCTAGGGTGGAGAGGAAAAACAGAGGACCAGACAGAGAGAGAGACAGAGACTTTGTCTTTGTATAGCAGCAAACACATTGCAAAGCAGGTAGAATTATAGATTCCAGGCCAGGGTGTGGAGACATATTCATAGAGACACAGACAGTGAGAGACAGAGATACACAGAGACAAAGACTGAGTCAGTGAGTGATAGAGAATTTGAGAATGAAATGGAAGACAGACACAAAGAGAGGCCAAGGCTTAGTCTAGGCTAGGAAAAGTGCATATCGTGTCCAGAGGCAGGCTCGAAACATACTCATGGAGGGTTATGTCTCTGCCTAATGAACTCTGTCCTGCTGCTGACATCATCTCATGCACCCATGTATCTGCAGTCCAATGATCTTTCCATCTAATCTCAGAAATGGAATTTAAATATTCCTGGAAGAAGCTAACTATAGAAAACTCACCTTTTTTACAGTAATATGATTCGTTGAATTTTCTTATTCCATTGATGTACTTCTTAGGGTATTTGACATTCTTCCAAATAAAGGCATTGAATGTTTTTCCACAGTAACTATTACCGCTAGATTCCCTAAACATAAGATGTAGTTCCAATGGAGGTGGATGAAGGAGGCACAGTTCCCAACATCTCAGAAGACATAGTCACTCTTAACTCATCGACAATTGTGGAACAAAAATATGCCAGAACAGTTGATAAAACACAGGTGTCTGAACAGTGGAGGGAAGAAACTGCCAAACAAATAATTCTGAAACCACAGGTGATTCAGCCAATGTAGTGTTGGACCTCATCCTTGGATTACACACTGATCTGAAGGGTTATCTCATCATTTGGTATGTCCAAGAAAATTATCTCTGCATTTTGCCACTCACCCAAGCATGGGCTTGGAGAGAGGTCCCAGAGAGAGTCCCTCCATGGCCTTCACAGCAACAGTGTTGGTGTTTGTTTACTTGGAATGGGAAACTCCAACATAGAAACTGAACATTGAACAAATGTAACTGGAAACAACCCCTGGCCTACCTGGGGCAGTGGATGGGCACAGAACTGCCACTGGTCCTCGGCGCATCGGGACCCACCAAAAACTCATATCCTGTGATTGCAGATGGATGCAGATCTGACACTGGGCCTCGGCATGTCAGAGCCCGACACCAAACTCAGATCAGGCTCACGGATCCCTAGTGTCAGATGACTCTAAGTAGTGACAACCAATGGAACTGGAAACAGCACCTGGCCTACCTTGTTCAGCGTATGGAGGCAGAACTGCCTTTGGGCCTGTGGTGTCGGATCTGCTGTCAAACTCAGATCCTGGGCCAGTAGAACTTCCACTGGGTCTCGGCGTGTGAGATCCTACAGCCAAACTAGGATCCTGGGCCAGCAGATGGACACAGAACTGACACTGGGCCTCAGCATGTCGGAGGAAAACAAAACAAGAGACACCATCATATAGGGAACCAGTATAGGTTTAAGCAGAAATCAGCCAGAACGAATATGTATGGAACTCTACAAGTATGGCTCCAACTAACCATTCAAAAAACAGTGGATAGGCTACCTTCAATGCCATCAACTGATAATGAGATAGATGATTAACTTATATGTCACCAAAGCACCTTCATTCAGCAGCCGACGGAAGTAGAAGCAGAAACCCATGGTTAAACCCTGAAGTGAAATGGAATACAGTTACAGAGAAGGAAGAGTGATGAGCACAGTAGTCAAGACCAAACTGTGGAAACTCACAGAAACAGCTGGCCTGAACAAGGGTGAGCACTTGGCCCCCAGACTGAGCACTGGGTAACAAGCATGGAACTGATCAAGACCCTATGAACTCTTGTACTACATGAGTACATATCCATAGCATAGGAATGGATTTTGGGAGCCCATTCCACACAGGGGTATACTTCCATAGCCTAGGCTAAAGGGGAGTACCTAGGCCTCATCATAGAGAATATGACAGAATTATAACTGCCCCCATGGAAGAATTCACTCTCCAACGTGGGCAGAAATGTTATGGGATATGTAGAGTATTAATGAGGTGTAGGCGAACAGTGGAGGAAATGGCAACTGGGATTGACAGGTAAAACAATCTTGTTTTTAATTTAAATAAAAATGGAGAGAAAATCTATAAAGCACCACAGCTAATGTACCAAAATGAGTGAGTGAAAAACCAGGAATACTTAAGCCATCAATAAAAGTGCAATAAACATAGGATTGCATCCATTTTGGGAAATGCAGCATATGGCATATATCTAAGTGGTCATCAATCAGCTTGAAGAGGATAAATTATGCATTTACTCACATGTGTACTGGGCTGTAGTTATAGTTTATTACTGTGGTGAAGCAGAAGTAAAAAAAGTTATAGACAGAGAGAGACTTTTGACTTCTGCCCGAGTACAGGAAGATATATTGTTAAATCATGACAGGGTGGGGTTGGTTAGAATTTGAGGGTGTAATAGATTGTGACAGACAGATGATAAGTGTTTCATGGCAAATTTGACAGAAATCTCTCTGCCCATATCATGGGCCAAAAAAACATGGAGCAACTCAGATGGAGTTTTGCCCTTGGGGATTTTAATATCCTAAGGTAATGACATTGTACAACATTTAAGGAGACCAAAAAATGGAATTGATTCGTCAATTAAGCCTATGAACCAAGGTTTGGGCATTTCGAAGAAACTAGTTCTGTTAGCCAACATAAGGGTACCTAATCTCAATAACAATAGTCTATGAAGTACCTCCTCCAAGTCTTTTATTGGTAGATTTTCTCTTCCATAAGAAGTAAAACCCTATTGTGAATTCTCTCTTTAGATCTGTACCCAAGTTTTAAATTAGATTATTTGTTGTTTTGGTGCCTGTATTCTGCATTCATTTGTATATTTTAGAAATCAAACATTGGCTAGACGTGGGATTGGTAAATATCTTTTCTTTATTTTGTTTGCTGCTATATTGTCTTGTTGACTATGTCTTTTCCTTTACAGAAACATCTCAATTTCAAGAGGCCCTATTTCCGAGTGTCTTTGGTACAGTTATATTCAGGAAATGGACTACTGTAGAAATTTCTTCAATGCTACCTCCCAGTTACAATGGACTTAAATCTCCAAATGAGAGTATAGAAAAATTTTACCCATTTTCAAGTGCCTGGAACTGTTAACCATCATGAACGTATGTAACCTCACTAAATAAAGTCTGTGAAGGATCTGCTCCAAGTCTTTTTTATTAGAAGTTTTTGCTTCTATAATAAGTAAAACCCTATTGGGTGTTGTCCATTTAGTTCTGTTACTCACTTTTTAATTGGATTATTTGGTCTTTGGATGACTAGTTTCTTCTGTTATGTGTGCATTTTAGCTGTTAGCCCTTGGCTAGATCTGGGGATGGGGAAAATCTTTTCCCATTTTGTGGGATGCTCTCTTTTCATGTTGACTATGTGTTTTTTGTTACAGAATATTCTCAGTTTCAGTATGCCCCATTACTGAATGGTCGATCTGAGTTTCTGTGCTACTGTTATGTTCAGGAAGTAGTATGCCCTTCAAACTGATTCATTCAATGCTACCTCACGGTTACTCTGCAAAGTGTTTCATTCTGGCTGGATTAAGATTGAAGTCTTTGATCATTTGGGACTTTAGATTGGTCAATATAGTAATCTCAAATGGCTAAAAGAAACATAGGAAATTGACCAATATCATTAGACAACAAGGAAATGTAAATCATAACATCTTACACCTGCCAAATTGGACACAGAAAACCCACCATGGAGAGTTTATGCGGGATAGGCTATGGGAGAGTTTATGCGGGAGAGGATATGGAGAAATGGGAATGATTTTCTCTTGCTGTTGGGAGGAAAACTTGTACAATCCTTCCTGCAGTCAGTATGGGAATTTTTGACATTATGGGATCAGTGTATTTCACCATCTAGAAATTCCATATTTTGGAACATACCCAAATGATTTAAATTCATACAACAAGGACATCTACCCAGCTATGTTCATAACAGTAGTATTTAAAATACTAAAATCCTGGAAGCAACCACGATATCCCTCGATTGAAGAAAGAACAAAGAAAATTTGATGCAATTAATCAATTGAGTACTACTCAGTAGAAAAAGAAACAATACAACAATTAGAAGAAATGAGAAGAAACCATTCTGAGTGAGTTAACTAATACAAGAAAATCAAACATGTTATTTACTCATTAATATATGGATATTAGACATAGATCAAATGATAACTAGCCTACAATCCATACCATCAGAGAAGCTAGGAACAAGTAGGACCCTATGAGAGACATACATGGTTCCTCATAGTATGTGAAATGTACAAGATCTCCTGCATGATTATAGAGCATATATAGGTGAAGGAGGAGGTAGGTAGGAGAAAGAGGAGGGTAGTAGAGGAGGCAATTGGCGGACAAGATGGATCAGGAAGATTGATCAGGGAAGAATAGATGAAAGCTATAAAAGAGATACCTCAATAGAGGCATAAATAATAGGTTTAAAGTGAAACATGGAAGTAGGCAAATGTTCTTGGATACACAGGATAATCCCATCTAACAATATAAGCAATAGCAGAGATGCTACCTTAATTGCGCATCCCATGGAATGTGATTAATGACCACTTTTTATGCCATCCTAGAGATTTCATCCAGTAGCTGATAAAAGCAGAAGCATACAAGAAAAGCTAAACAATGACCTGAACTCCTGTAACCTAGTTTCAATAAGAGAAGAATGAAGAACAAATGGGTCAATACCAAGCTGGAGAGTCCCACAGAAACACCTGACCTGAAAAAGTGGGAGCTCCCGGACGCCATTCTTACAAATGGGGAACCATGATGTTTCTTATGTCCATTTGACTAGATAATTATTTCCAATCTTTTACTATGAGGTAGTTACTGTCTTTAAGTTCGAGCTGTGTTTTGTGTTTGCAGCAGGAGAGATATGTTTTCAATGATAGACAATCTATTACCCTGTTCATTTTTATAAGTATATGATGTCCACTGATATTAAGAGATATTAATCACCTGTGAGTGTTATTTTTCTTTTTATCTACTTTTTTATTCTAATACTATCCCTCTTCTCCTCCTAAAACCTCCTATTCTCCAAATACACTCACATGTTCCTTAGAGCTGGTAAGACCTCCCCTAGGAAATACACTAATGTTGATCAATTATCTAGATGAGGCAGAACCAAGGAAAATCTGAAGCCCCAGTAACTCTCTGTTAAAGCTGACTAAGGTATCTATCCATATAGAATGTGTTCCATAAAGTCATTTTGTGCATTAAAGTTAGAAATTGGACCA
>NW_023277404.1:0-18982 GCF_003668045.3 Cricetulus griseus | reverse complement strand
CACACACACACACAGAGAGAGAGAGAGAGAGAGAGAGAGAGAGAGAGAGAGAGAGAGAGAGAGAAAGGGACACAAACAAATGGAAAAATAAAAGCTAGTTTAGGTAGAGACCAGTCCAAAGCAAGATCAGCTGTATGTATTCACCTAGGGTGGAGAGGAAAAACAGAGGACCAGACAGAGAGAGAGACAGAGACTTTGTCTTTGTATAGCAGCAAACACATTGCAAAGCAGGTAGAATTATAGATTCCAGGCCAGGGTGTGGAGACATATTCATAGAGACACAGACAGTGAGAGACAGAGATACACAGAGACATAGACTGAGTCAGTGAGTGATAGAGAATTTGAGAATGAAATGGAAGACAGACACAAAGAGAGGCCAAGGCTTAGTCTAGGCTAGGAAAAGTGCATATCGTGTCCAGAGGCAGGCTCGAAACATACTCATGGAGGATTATGTCTCTGCCTAATGAACTCTGTCCTGCTGCTGACATCATCTCATGCACCCATGTATCTGCAGTCCAATGATCATTCCATCTAATCTCAGAAATGGAATTTAAATATTCCTGGAAGAAGCTAAAAATGGAAAACTCACCTTTTTTACAGTAATATGATTCGTTGAATTTTCTTATTCCATTGATGTACTTCTTAGGGTATTTGACATTCTTCCAAATAAAGGCATTGAATGTTTTTCCACAGTAACTATTACCGCTAGATTCCCTAAACATAAGATGTAGTTCCAATGGAGGTGGATAAAGGAGGCACAGTTCCCAACATCTCAGAAGACATAGTCACTCTTAACTCATCGACAATTGTGGAACAAAAAAATGCCAGAACAGTTGATACAACACAGGTGTCTGAACAGTGGAGGGAAGAAACTGGCAAACAAATAATTCTGAAACCACAGGTGATTCAGACAATGTAGTGTTGGACCTCATCCTTGGATTACACACTGATCTGAAGGGTTATCTCATCATTTGGTCCGTCCAAGAAAATTATCTCTGCATTTTGCCACTCACCCAAGCATGGGCTTGGAGAGAGGTCCCAGAGAGAGTCCCTCCATGGCCTTCACAGCATCAGTGTTGGTGTTTGTTTACTTGGAATGGGAAACTCCAACATAGAAACTGAACATTGAACAAATGTAACTGGAAACAACCCCTGCCTACCTGGGGCAGTGGATGGGCACAGAACTGCCACTGGTCCTTGGCGCATCGGGACCCACCAAAAACTCATATCCTGTGATTGCAGATGGATGCAGATCTGACACTGGGCCTCAGCATGTCAGAGCCCGACACCAAACTCGGATCAGGCTCACGGATCCCTAGTGTCAGATGACTCTAAGTAGTGACAACCAATGGAACTGGAAACAGCACCTGGCCTACCTTGTTCAGCGTATGTAGGCAGAACTGCCTTTGGGCCTGTGGTGTCGGATCCTGCTGTCAAACTCAGATCCTGGGCCAGTAGAACTTCCACTGGGTCTCGGCGTGTGAGATCCTACAGCCAAACTAGGATCCTGGGCCAGCAGATGGACACAGAACTGACACTGGGCCTCAGCATGTCGGAGGAAAACAAAACAAGAGACACCATCATATAGGGAACCAGTATAGGTTTAAGCAGAAATCAGCCACAACGAATATGTATGGAACTCTACAAGTATGGCTCCAACTAACCATCCAAACAACACTGGATAGGCTACCTTCAATGCCATCAATTGACAATGAGATAGATGATTAACTTATGTGTCACCATAGCACCTTCATTCAGCAGCTGATGGAAGTAGAAGCAGACACCCACAGTTAAATACTGAAGTGAAATGGAATACAGTTACAGAGAAGGAAGAGTGATGAGCACAGTGGTCAAGACCAGACTGTGGAAACTCACAGAAACAGCTGACCTGAACAAGGGTGAGCACTTGGCCCCCAGACTGATCACTGGGTAACAAGCATGGAACTGATCACGACCCTATGAACTCTTGTACTACATGAGTACATATCCATAGCATAGGAATGGATTTTGGGAGCCCATTCCACACAGGGGTATACTTCCATAGCCTAGGCTAAAGGGGAGTACCTAGGCCTCTTCTAGAAAGAATATGAACAGATTATAACTGCCATGGGAGAGAATTCACTCTCCTATGGGAGCAGAAATGTTATAGGATATGTAGAGTATTATTGAGGTGCAGGCAAACAGTGGAGGAAGTGGCAACTGGGATTGACAGATAAAACAATCTTGTTTTTAATTTAAATAAAAATGGAGGGAAAATCTTTAAAGTACCACAGCTAATGTACCAAAATGTATGAGTGAAACACCAGGAAGACTTAAGCCATCAATAAAAGAACAATAAAAATAGCATTGCATCCATTTTGGGAAATGCAGCATATGGCATATATCTAAGTGGTCATCAGTCAGCTTGAATAGCATAATTATGCATTTACTCACATGTGTACTGGACTGTAGCTATAGTTTATTACTGTGGTGAAGCAGAAGTAAAAATACTTATAGACAGAGAGAGACTTTTGACTTCTGCCTGAGTACAGGAAGATATATTGAGAAATCATGACTGGATGGGGTTGGTTAGAATTTGAGGATGTAATAGATTGTGACAGACAGATCCTAAGTGTTTCATGGCAAATTTGATAGGAATCTCGCTGCCCATATTATGGGCCAAAAAAACATGGAGCAACTCAGATGGAGTTTTGCCCTTGGGGATTTTAATATCCTAAGGTAATGACATTGTACAACATTTAAGGAGACCAAAAAATGGAATTGATTCGTCAATTAAGCCTATGAACCAAGGTTTGGGCATTTCGAAGAAACTAGTTCTGTTAACCAACATAAGGGTACGTAATCTCAATAACAATAGTCTATGAAGTACCTCCTCCAAGTCTTTTATTGGTAGATTTTCTCTTCCATAAGAAGTAAAACCCTATTGTGAATTCTCTCTTTAGTTCTGTACCCAAGTTTTAAATTAGATTATTTGTTGTTTTGGTGCCTGTATTCTGCAGTCATTTGTATATTTTAGAAATCAAACATTGGCTAGATGTGGGATTGGTAATTCTTTTCTTTATTCTGTTTGCTGCTATATTGTCTTGTTGACCATGTCTTTTCCTTTACAGAAACATCTCAATTTCACGAGGCCCTATTACTGAGTGTTTTTGGTACAGTTATATTCAGCATATGGACTACTGTAGAAATTTCTTCAATGCTACCTCCCAGTTACACTGGACTTAAATCTCCAAATGAGGGTATAGAAAAATTTTACCCATTTTCAAGTACCTGGAACAGTTAACCATCATGAGCGTATGTAACCTCACTAAATAAAGTCTGTGAATGATCTGCTCCAAGTCTTTGATTAGAAGTTTTTGCTTCTATAAGAAGTAAAACCCTATTGGGTGTTGTCCATTTAGTTCTGTTACTCACTTTTTAATTGGATTATTTGGTCTTTGGATGACTAGTTTCTTCTGTTATGTGTGCATTTTAGCTGTTAGCCCTTGGCTAGATCTGGGGATGGGGAAAATCTTTTCCCATTTTGTGGGATGCTCTCTTTTCATGTTGTCTATGTGTTTTTTGTTACAGAATATTCTCAGTTTCAGTTTGCCCCATTACTGAATGGTCAATCTGAGTTTCTGTGCTATTGTTATGTTCAGGAAATAGTATGCACTTCAAACTGATTCATTCAATGCTAGCTCACGGTTACTCTGCAAAGTGTGTCATTCTGGCTGGAATTAGATTGAAGTCTTTGATCATTCGGGACTTTAGATTGGTCAATATAGTAATCTCAAATGGCTAAAAGAAACAGGAAATTGACCAATATCATTAGACAACAAGGAAATGTAAATCATAACATCTTACACCTACCAAATTGGACACAGAAAACCCTCCATGGAGAGTATATGCTGTTGGGAGGGAAAACTTGTACAATCCTTCCTGCAGTCAGTATGGGAATTTTTTGACATTTTGGGATCAGTGTATTTCACCATCTAGAAATTCCATTTTTTGGAACATACCCAAATGATTTAAATTCATACAACAAGGACATCTACCCAGCTACATTCATAACAGTAGTATTTATAACACTAAAATCCTGGAAACAACCACGATATCCCTCGATTGAAGAATGAACAAAGAAATTTTGATGCAATTAATCAATTGAGTACTACTCAGTAGAAAAAGAAACAATACAACAATTAGAAGAAATGAGAAGAAACCATTCTGAATTAGTTAACTAATACAAGAAAATCATACATGTTATTTACTCATTAATATATGGATATTAGATATAGATCAAATGATAACTAGCCTACAATCCACACCACCAGGGAAGCTAGGAACAAGTAGGACCCTAAGAGAGACATACATGGTTCCTCAGAGTATGGGAAATGTACAAGATCTCCTGCATAATTATAGATCAGGGTGAAGGAGGATGTAGGTAGGAGAAAGAGGAGGGTAGTAGAGGAGGCGATTGGCGAACAAGATGGATTAGGAAGATTGATCAGGGAAGAATAGATGACAGCTATAAAAGAGATACCTCAATAGAGGCATAAATAATAGTTTTAAAAAGAAAAATGGAACTAGGCAAATGTTCTTGGATACACAAGGATAATCCCCTCTAACAATATAAGCAATAACGGAGATGCTATCTTAAATGCACATCCCATGGAATGTGATTAATGACCACTTTTTATGCCATCCTAGAGATTTCATCCAGTAGCTGATAAAAGCAGAAGCATACAAGAAAAGCTAAACAATGACCTGAACTCCTGTAACCTAGTTTCAATAAGAGAAGAATGAAGAACAAATGGGTCAATACCAAGCTGGAGAGTCCCACAGAAACACCTGACCTGAAAAAGTGGGAGCTCCCGGACGCCATTCTTACAAATGGGGAACCATGATGTTTCTTATGTCCATTTGACTAGATAATTATTTCCAATCTTTTACTATGAGGTAGTTACTGTCTTTAAGTTCGAGCTGTGTTTTGTGTTAGCAGCAGGAGAGATATTTTTTCAATGATAGACAATCTATTACCCTGTTCATTTTTATAAGTATATGATATCCACTGATATTAAGAGATATTAATCACCTGTGAGTGTTATTTTTCTTTTTATCTACTTTTTTATTCTAATACTATCCCTCTTCTCCTCCTAAAACCTCCTATTCTCCAAATACACTTACATGTTCCTTAGAGCTGGTAAGACCTCCCCTAGGAAATACACTAATGTTGATCAATTATCTAGATGAGGCAGAACCATGGAAAATCTGAAGCCCCAGTAACTCTCTGTTAAAGCTGACTAAGGTATCTATCCATATAGAATGTGTTCCATAAAGTCATTTTGTGCATTAAAGTTAGAAATTGGACCCACATCAAGTGGCCATATATTTTCTGACAATCACCATTGTTACCTGTATTAAGTGAGTGGAGCTCAGTCCTATGACGATTCCCTCCTTTTTAGACCAGTGCCAGTGATCTCTCACTATCTCAGGTCAGCTGATTCTCTGGGTCTTCCCTTCAAGTTCTTGGTTCCATTGTTTATAATATGTCTCCTTTCTCATTTGAATTAACTCCTGGAGCTAATCAAAATTGTAAGCGTTGGATTTATGCCTCTGCTTCCTTCTTTTTCTTCAAGAGTGTTGTCGCTTGTCCAGGGTTCTGGATTGTAGGCTAGGTATCTTTCACTTTAAGTCTGATATCCAATTATGAGTGGGTTGATATTATTTTTTTGTTTCTTGGACACCTCACTCATGATGGATTTTCTATTTCTGTGCATTTGCCTTCATGTTTTGGGATGTTATTTATTTTTTACTGTAGATTAGTATACCATTGGGTAAACGTAACATATTTTCTTAATACATTCAGCATTTGAATGGCATAAAGTTTGTTTCCAAGATCTGGCCAATATGAATCAGGTTGCTAAGGACATAGTTGAGCAAGTGAATTTTTGGTATAATTGAGCAACTTTTGGGTATATGACTTCCCATACACACGTGATTCCCTGAAACTGTTTAAGGAACCTTTGAGATAGAGGAAGCAAAATGAATGCTTACAGCTTACAGATAGAATTTTTTTTTGGTTTTTTTGAGAAGGGGTTTATCTGTGGCTTTTAGAGGCGGTCCTGGAACTACCTATATAGACCTGGCTGGTCTAGAAATCTGAGAGATCCACCTACCTCTGCCTCCCAAGTAGTGAGACTAAAGGCAAGTGCCACCAATGCCTGGAAACATTATTTTCTAAAAAGAAGGCAAATGAAGATGCAATGTGAGGTCATGTTTGTGTTTGTACTGTGTTGCTTTATTGGTATGATGTCATACTTTATATCTTTATTTTTGTTTGGCAATCACAGTGGGATCCCTTCTCTCCATAGCAATGGAGGAAAAATTAGAGTACAGCTCTGAATCACAGTTTTCATAGGGTAATTCACTTTCCAATACATGTGTCCTGTACAGCCTTTAATATTCACAATGTGGTAGGTGACTCCTATCAGGCCATGGACAAGGCCATGAACAATATAGACTTTATCTGGCACAATTACTCAATCAAGGGCATATAATGTCACTGAATACAGTCTAAGAAAATGTTACTCAAAGGTTTTCTTTGGTGAATATCCTCTTTCTTAAGAAGTAAATTTGAAGTAATAACTTAAGAGTCAGAAATATCCACCAAATGTTAAATATTACCAATTGATCCAATTCATTGGGTAAGATTTCAAGCTATTTCTTATATTTTTCATGTTATTTTATTTTATTTTTTATTTTGGAGATGGGTGTTTCTGTGGTTTTGGAGACTGCCCTCGAATAAGCCCTTGTAGACACGGCTTGTTTTAGGGAAACCTGTATTCATGCCTGCTTAGGGGCTTGCTACAGGTCTGTCTGATCACGCCTGGGCGTGGTCATGGTGATGTAGAATAAGAGTTTCAGTTTACTGGCTTTCACTTTCAATTTTCACCCTTTCAGCTGCTGCCACGCTGGCTGGTTAGGTTGCTCTGTAAATAATACCCTTATATTTCTATTTGGCTCTGTATTGGTAATTTCCCAAATTATCTGGTGTCAGGAGCAGGACCCTGGCCCCATTTGGGACAGCCTGCCGGTCCCAATCCCCACCGCCCCCGACAACAGTCTAGGCTGGGAAAGAGCGCTCTCTCCATAGGTACTCCCGGCTAGCTGCCAACCCGTTGCCATTGTGCTACTCAGAACCATCTGCCCAGTTTGGAGACAGTTTCTAACTGCCTAGAGTCCAGTAGGTCTCGGCGTTCAGCAGAGGCTTCTCATGGCCACTGCTGCAGTAAAGCCACATCTCTTTCAGTGGTTGCGGCCACAAGGCCGTATACTCTCTAAGATAAGCACAGCCACGTTTCTGCCCTCTCTCCATGGCATCACCATCTTGCCTGACCCATTGCTGCCAAATGCCACGCCTGGTAGCTGAATGCCTGTGCCACCTGCTAATCAAAGATCGTTACTGCATCTAGAGTAGAAATCAGGTAAAATTATGGTGGAACATTTATCATTTGCTCAAGTTGGTAATATTTTTGCTTATTACGTGAATTCAATGTATGAGAAGGGTGCTAATTTGCCAATTACTGGCCTGGCCTATATACCGTAATGGCAGTTAGCTTGTTTATACAAATAATATTACTAGCCAGAGGACTCAGGAACAGGGACAAGGATAACCTAACCACCTGCTTACAGGAAATAACAGTTTATGCAATGAGGTTTGGAGAACAGATTAGGTCAGACCACATTTGTGCAGCAAGTGGAACAGAAATTGGATAATAAGCTTGGCTCTGTGTCCAGTATGTTAAGACAGAGCTGTCTGTTAGCCAAGGTGAGATGCAGCGTATTTATGATAAGATAAACGCAGAGAGACCCCCCATGTCTGAGAACTTAGAGGCTAGACTGTCTGAAGACCGTGATAAGCTAAAGAATATCTGTAGCCAGCTCGAAACTCAGATAGGCAATGTTACCCAGAAACTAGATGCAAAGGTGCAAAATACCCAGGAAAGGATTGAAGAATTGGACAATGTCATTCAATCAATTATTGAAGCATTTAAGGTAGCAGATCATAAATTTGATTCTGGGTTTGATTGTTTGGAAGATAATTTAGAGTACAGGGCTGACAGATTACATAGGTCCATACGATCGATTCCTGAGGACTCAAAATCAGCAAATCATGACCTCGAAACTAGACTCCAATACCTATAAGGCAGTTTCCATGCCATCCATGCTCCCTAAGGATGATCATATTAAAGACTCAGAAAAATGTGTAGAGGAGCAGTTAGAGCAATTTACAGATTTACTAACATGCTTAGAATCTTTTATGATTAAGGGGACTGAAACATTTCATAAGGATATCATTACTAGGCTTAAAGATCATTGGGATGCCTCAGAAGCAGAATCACTCCAATCCCAGGCACCCACTCCACCCAGGTATCATGACTGTTCTTCTAAAGTTCTTTCTCGTACACCATTAGTCTCTCCAGATACCATGGTAGAAAAGCCATCTTCTAAGAAACACCCTCATGGATGGATGGCTTATGAATGGCAACCTATACAGCTGAAGGATCTTAAGAATATTAAAGAATCAGTTGTCTCATATGTTCTCCATAGCCCATACATAAAACAGCTATTACATTCATGGACAACCTGTAATAGGGTGACACCCACAGATTGGGAACAATTGATAGCAGCTGTACTTGAGAATTCATGCCAAATCCAGTGGAAGGCATTGGTGAGCAAAGAGGCAAAGCTTCTTGGGCATCAGAGTTTAAAGGAAGGTTTTGAAGGCCCTCTAGATAAGATTCTTGGTGAGCGTATTTATGCTAACCCACAGGCTCAGGCTGAATATGATGACGATATACTGTACGTATGCAGGAAACAACATTAAATGCCTGGGATAAGGTTCGTGAGCCAGGAGAGCACCTAGAAGCTTATACCAGAATAGAACAGGGACCTATAGATCAGTTCCAGGACTTTGTACAAAGGTTAACTAGGGCAGTAGAATTAAAGAACAGATCAGCTCCGCTAGAAGAATGGGTTTTGCATGCAGCCAACATTGACTATCATGTGCAAGACACTGGAGCTTGGGTAGGAGAAGCCATTTCAAAAGGTTTAAAAAGGTAACAGGAAATTAAGTGTTCTAGAGGTGAGGATGTAAGGGCTTGGTAAGGAGAAGCAACTTACAGAGGTTAACATAGGTACCAAGAGATTAGAGGTTACCACTACTATGAACCAGAACCTTGGGTAGGAAGAGCCTTCCCCTGGAGACCATGAAAGTATCAGGAACCTAGATGTTTCAACTGTGGTAAAATGGGAAATACTAAGAGAAATTGTAGACAAACGAATTCTAACATACGGAAGGCCACTGCCTTCTGGATTGTGTAGAAGATCTGGTAAGGGCAGACACTGGACCAATGAATGTAGATCAACCAGGGACATGCAAGGAAACCCGTTAAGGCTGGGAAACCCCAAAGGGGCCTGAAGAAGTCCCCCACTTCGAGAAAGTTCCGGTCATTCCCAGTAGCAGTAGGAGACAAACTTTCACAGGAAGAATAGATAGTTCTTGGCCTATTTTGAAAAATGATACTGCTCTAGATGGAAGTTTAAATAGTGATGAGGAATCAAATGTGAATGGACAAAACGAGAAACGCATAATTTGGCAAACTTCTATTAATGATAAAAGGCCTCAGTCATCTGAGGCAAGTGACCTGCGTGCCAGACCCAGTTTGGCAGCAGCAGTGGCTTCCAAACACTGAACACCCAGAGGCAGCCCGGCCTCGATCTGAAGGCCCAGGTAGGCCAGGAACTGTTTCCGGTTCTGTTTCATCATTGCTGCTCAGAAACATCTGAGGAAAGCGACCTACATTCTGGACCCAGTTAGGTGGTGGTGGTTTCTGAACACCGAACACCCAGAGGCAGCCTGGCCTCCATCTGTCGGCCCAGGTAGGCCAGGAAATATTTCCAATTCCGGTTCATCATTGCTGCTCAGAGTCATCTGAAGCAAGCGACCCGAGTGCCATACAGAGTTCTGCAGCGGGATCCAACACCCCAAGGCCCGGTATCAGCTCTGCCTCCAACTGCAGGCCCAGCGGGAACCGGCACGCCCGAACACTGCTGACACCTGGGTAATAGTGACACCTCCATCCACTAGAAGAGGACTGAAATCAGAGTATTGGATCAGTTTTCATCTACAAGAAGGGAAGCATGGTCGCACACCCACCAGGAGAACAAAAAACATTGGCTACACCCACCAGAAAAAAGGATGAGAAGAGGACAAGGTAAAAGCACATCCAACAACAGAAAACCCAATATGACACCACTGGAGATTAGGAACCATACACCAGTAAGACCTCAACATCAAGATGCAGATGATCCAGAAGAGAATGGCCTTAAAAACACCTTCAGGGAAATGATAGTGGACCTGAAAGAGCACCTCAAAGAGGACAGGAGAAAATCCCTTAAAGAAATTGAAGACAAAACAAACCAAAAAATACAAGAAACAGGTCAAGACCTAAAAACTGAAATGGAGAGAATAAACAAAGCACAATCTTAGGGAATGGTGGAAATAGAAAAGCTGGGTAAATGATCAGGAACTACAGATGTAAGCATAACCAACAGAATACAAGAGATGGAAGAGAGAATCTGAGGAGTTGAAACACACCAGCAGAAATAGATTCATCAACCAAAGAAAATCTTATGTCCAACAAATCACTAACACAAAATATCCAGGAAATATGGGATACCGTGAAAAGAACAAACTTAAGAATAATAGGTATAGAAGAATGTGAAGAAATCCAACTCAAAGGCGCAGAAAACATATTCAACAAAATCATAGAAGAAAACTTTCCCAACCTAAAGAAAGACCTGCCAATGAAAATACAAGAAGCCTACAGAACACCAAATAGACTGAACCAAATAAAAGGTCACCTCGTCACATAATAAACAAAACTCCAAGCATACAAAACAAAGAGAAAATATTAAGAGCAGCAAAGGAAAGAGATCAAGTAACCTATAAAGGCAAACCTATCAGAATCACACCTGATTTTCCTTGAAAATTCTGAAAGCCAGAAGGTCCTGGATCGATATTCTACCTACACTGAGACCATGGATGCCAGGCCAGACTATTATACCCAGCAAAGCTTTCAATCATTATAGATGGAGAAAACAAGATATTCCATGTTAAAAACCAGATTCAAACAATACATATCCACCAACACAGCCCTACAGAAAGTACTGGAAGGTAAACTGCAACCCAGGGAAATTAATTACAACCAGAAAAACATAGGCAATAGATAATCCTAACTTACCAACAGTCAAAAGGAGAAAGGCATAAAATCCCACACATAATCTTGCCACCATCACCAAATCAAAAACAAACGAGAATGAACAATAATCAATGGTGGTTAATATCTATCTACATTAATGGTCTAAACTCCCCTATACAAAGACACAGATTACCAGAATGGATAAAAAGACAGAATCCTTCCTTCTACTGCATACAAAAACTCACCACAACCTCAAAGAGAGATGGTACCTAAGAATTCAAGGTTGGGGAAAGATTTTCCAATCAAATGGGCCCAAGAATCAAGCGGGGCTAACAATCCTAATATCCAATAAATTGGACTTTAAACTAAAATCAGTCAAAAGAGATGAAGAAAGTCATTTCCAACTCATCACAGGAGAAATCCATCAAGATGAAGTCTCAATTCTGAACATTTATGCCCCAAATACAAAGGCATCCACGTTTGTAAAAGAAACTTTACTAAAACTCAAATCACACATAAAACCACACACACTTATAGTGGGAGATTTCAACACCCGACTCTTACCACAGGACAGGAACACCAGACAGAAACTTAAAAAAGAAACAAAAGAACTAATAGAAGTTATGGAGCAATTGGACTTAGCAGATATCTATAGAACATTCAACCCAAATACAAAACAAATTACCTTCTTCTCAGCGCCACATGGAACCTTCTCTAAAATCGAACACATACTTGGCAACATAGCAAACCTCAACAAGTACAAAAAAAATTGAAATAACCACCTGTGTCTTATCAGACCATCAAGCTTTAAAATTAGAATTCAAGAACAACAAGAACTACAGAAAACCTACAAACACATGGAAATTAAGTAACACCCAATTCCACAATTCATGGGTCCAGGAAGTAATAAAAAAAGAAATAAAAAATTACCTAGAATTCAAAGAGAATGCGGACACTACATATACAAACCTGTGGGATATTCTGAAAGCAATGCTAAGAGGAAAATTCATGGCCCTAAATGCCCACATAAAAAGAAACAGGAGAATAATCACACTAGAGAATTAACAGCACAACTGAAAGGTTTAGCAAAAAAAGAAGACAATACACCCTGGAGGAGCAGAAGCCAGGATATAATCAAATTGAGGGCTGAAATCAATAAAATGGAAACGAGGAGAACAATACAAAAAATCAATATAATAAAAAGTTGGGGCCGACTCATCACAGACCAGACCAGGTGAGCAAACCCTGCTTTTACCCAACTTCTGTCCTAAGTGCCATTCACCCAGATCCCTCCAGGCTTGTCCCTGCTTGGAACAGACATGCCCAGGCCGGGAGGAGCTCCCTGAATCTGGGTACAGGACACTCTTCCTTCCCCTTCCGCCGACTCATCACAGACCAGACCAGGTGAGCGATCCCCTTCTTTTACCCAACTTCTGTCCTAAGCGCCATTCACCCAGATCCCTCCAGGCTTGTACCTGCTTGGAACAGACATGCCCAGGCAGGGAGGAGCTCCCTGAATCTGGGTACAGGACACTCTTCCTTCCCCTTCTGCCGACTTATAACAGACCAGACCAGACCAGACAAGGAGGATCCCTATGGAGGCCTAACACCTTCAAAGTGAGGAGACTACGAGGAGAGGCAAGACCATCCAGAGCTTCGGACATTGAATTCCTGGCCCACACACACTACAGAGTAACAAGAGGAGATAGAGAGATCCTACCTGCACTCACTGGAAAAAGATATGGGAAGAAGACAGAATAAGAACTCGCTCAACAACAGAAAGACCAATATGACACCACCAGAATCTAGGGACTCCACTCCAGCAAGACCTGAAAAGCCCAACATAGTGCATGAAGATGAGATGGACCTCAAAAATTATCTCAGCAAGATGATAGAGACCTTCAAAGAGGAAACAAGAAAATCCCTTAAAGAAATAGAAGAAAAAGCAAGCAAAAAATTACAGGAAATAGAGGAAAAGACAAACCAAAAAATTCAAGAAATAAACAAATCTCTTAAAGAAGCTAAAGAAACCCAAGATAAAACAACCAAACAAGTGAAGGAAGCTCTTGAAACAGTTCAAAGTATGAAAGCTGAATTAGACACAATAAAGAAAACACAGAAAGAGGCAATGCTGGAAATGGAAAGACTGCATAAACGATCAGGATCTAAAGACGTGAGTATAACTAATAGAATCCAAGAGACAGAAGAGAGAATCTCAGCTATTGAAGACTCGCTAGAGGATATACATTCATCAACCAAAGAAAACCACAAGTCCAACAAATCCCTAACACAAAATATCCAGGAAATATGGGACACCTTAAAAAGACCCAACATAAGAATAATAGGTGTAGAAGAAGGTGAAGAAACACTGCTCAAAGGTACAGAAAACATATTCAACAAAATCATAGAAGAAAACTTCCCCAACCTACAGAAAGATATGCCTATGAAAGTACAAGAAGCTTATAGGACACCAAACAGACTGGACCACAAAAAGAAGTCCCCCCGACACATAATAATCAAAACTCCAAATCTACAGAATAAAGAGAAAATATTAAGAGCTGCAAAGGAAAAAGGCCAAGTAACATATAAAGGCAAACCAATTAGAATCACACCTGACTTCTCAATGGAAACTCTGAAAGCCAGAAGTTCTTGGATAGATACCCTACAAGCCCTAAGGGAGCATGGATGTCAACCCAGACTACTGTACCCAGCAAAACTTTCAATCATTATAGATGGAGAAATCAAGATATTCCATGACAAAAACAGTTTTAAACAATACATATCCACAAATCCAGCACTACAGAAGGTTCTGGAAGGAAAACTCCAACCCAAGGAACATAACTACATGCACAAGAACACAGGCAATAGATAATCGAATTTATGCCAAACACAAAAAGAAGCAGGAGGGCAAAATCCATACACAATGACACCACCAACAATAAATCCAAAACAAACAAGAACCAACGAACAATGGACATTAATATCCCTAAATGTCAATGGTCTTAATTTACCCATAAAAAGATATAGGCTAACAGAATGGATACGAAGACAGAATCCATCCTTCTGTCATCCATCAACCTGAGAGCCGAAATCAACAAAGTAGAAACTAGGAAAACAGTACAAAGAATCAAGGAAACAAAGAGTTGGTTCTTTGAGAAGATCAACAAGATAGACAAACCTCTAGCGAAACTAATCAAAAGGCAGAGAGAGAGCAAGCTAATTAACAAAATCAGAAATGAAAAGGGGGATATAACAACGGACACTGAGGAAATCCAGAGAATCTTTAGGTCATACTTTGAAAAGCTGTATTCCACAAAATTGGAAAATCTAAAGGAAATGGACAGCTTTCCAGATAAATGTCACTTACCAAAATTAAATCAAGATCAGATAAACAGTTTAAATCGACCTATAACCCCTAATGAGATAGAAGCAGTCATCAAAAGCCTCCCAACCAAAAAAAACCCAGTGCCAGATGGCTTCACTTCAGAATTCTACCAGAAATTCAAACAAGAGCTAATTCCAGTACTCCTCAAACTGTTCCACACAATAGAAGCAGATGGGATATTGCCAAACTCTTTCTACGAGGCTACAATCACTTTGATACCCAAGCCACACAAAGATAAGACTAAGAAAGAGAACTACAGACCTATATCCCTCATGGACATTGATGCTAAAATACTCAATAAAATATTGGCTAATCGAATCCAAGAACATATCAGAAAAATCATCCACCACCATCAAGTAGGCTTAATCCCAGGGATGCAAGGATGGTTCAATATACGAAAAACCATTAATTTAATCCACCATATAAACAAACTGAAAAAGAAAAACCACATGATCATCTCACTAGATGCTGAAAAAGCCTTTGACAAAATCCAACATCCCTTCATGATAAAGATCTTGGAGAGAACAGGAATAACAGGAACATATCTAAACATGATAAACGCGATATACACCAAACCAATAGCCAACATCAAACTAAATGGAGAGAAACTCGAAGCTTTTCCGCTAAAATCAGGAACAAGACATGGATGTCTACACTCTCCCTACCTCTTTAATATTGTACTTGAAGTTCTAGCTAGAGCAATAAGACAAGAACAGGGGATCAAAGTGATACAAATTGGAAAGGACGAAGTCAAACTTTTACTATTTGCAGATGACATGATAGTCTACATAAGTGACCCCAAAAAGTCTACCAGGAAACTCCTACAGCTGATAAACACCTTCAGCAAGGTAGCAGGATACCAAATTAACTCAAAAAAATCTGTAGCCCTACTGTATACAGATGATAAACTCAATGAGAAAGAAATCATGGAAACATCACCTTTCACAATATCCACAAGCAACATAAAATATCTGGGGGTAACACTAACCAAAAAAGTGAAAGACCTGTACAATAAGAACTTTGAGACTTTAAAGAAAGAAATTAAAGAAGATACCAGAAAGTGGAAAGATCTCCCATGCTCTTGGATAGGCAGAATTAACGTAGTAAACATGGCAATCCTACCAAAAGCAATCTACATATTCAACGCAATCGCCATCAAAATCCCAACACAGTTTTTCACAGACATTGAAAGAACAATACGCAACTTTATATGGAAAAATAAAAAACCCAGGATAGCCAAAACAACTCTTTACAATAAATGATCTTCTGGAGGCATCACCATCCCTGACTTCAAGCTCTACTATAGAGCCATATTTCTGAAAACAGCTTGGTATTGGCACAAGAATAGACAGGTAGACCAATGGAATTGAATTGAAGACCCAGATATTAACCCACTCACCTAAGAACACCTTATTTTTGACAAAGGTGCTAAATCCATACAATGGAAAAAAGATAGCATCTTCAACAAATGATACTGGCACAATTGGATTCGGACATGCAGAAAATTGCAGATTGATCCATACCTGTCACCATGCATGAAACTTAAGTGCAAATGGATGAAAGATCTCTCAATAAATCCAGCCACACTGAATCTTCCAGAAGAGAAAGTGGGAATAACCCTTGAACAAATTGGCACAGGAGAACGATTCCTGAACATCACGCCAGAAGCACAGACACTGAGGTCTGCAATCAATAAATGGGACCTCCTGAAACTGAGAAGCTTCTGTAAGGCAAAGGACACAGTCAGTAAGACAAAACGACCACCCACAGAATGGGAAAAGATCTTCACCAGCCCCACATCTGACAGAGGACTGATTTCCAAAATATACAAGGAGCTCAAGAAGCTAGCCACCAAAACACCATACAATGAAATTAAAAAGTGGGGTGCAGAACTAAACAGAGATTTTTCAACAGAGGAATCTGAAATGGCTGAAAGACACTTAAGAAAGTGCTCAAAATCCTTGGCCATCAGAGAAATGCAACTCAAAACAACTCTGAGATACCACCTCACACCTGTCAGAATGGCTAAAATCAAAAATACCAATGACAACCTATGCTGGAGAGGTTGCGGAGAAGAAGGAACACTCCTCCATTGCTGGTGGGAGTGTGAACTTGTAAGACCATTTTGGAAATCAGTATGGCGGTTGCTCAGAAAAATGGGAATCAATCTACCTCATGATCCAGCCATTCCTCTCTTGGGTATATACCCAAATACTGCATGTCCATACAACAAGGACATATGTTCAACCATGTTCATAGCAGCATTGTTTGTAATAGACAGAACCTGGAAGCAACCTAGATGCCCCTCAACTGAAGAATGGAAAGAGAAAATGTGGTACATTTATACAATGGAGTACTACTCAGCAGAAAAATGCAATGGAATCTTGAAATTCGCAGGCAAATGGATGGAACTAGAAGAAACCACCCTGAGTGAGGTAACCCAATCACAAAAAGACAAACATGGTATGTACTCACTCATATATGATATTTAGACATAGAGCAAAGGTTTACCAGCCTATAATCCTCTTTCCCAAAGAAACCAGAAGTCACGAATGACTCTAAGGGTTAAATGGACCCCAGGAATCAAAGTGGCATAAACTCCCGAGCTAATTGAGAGCATGAGGGTAGGGGAGTGGGTGCTGCCACAATAAGAGCAAAAGAAGAAGAGGAGAGGAGAAGAAATGGAGGAGCAGATATATTGAGTTGGGGGAAGAATAGAGGAGAGAGCGCAGGATGAGAGATACCATATCAGAGGGAGCCACTATAGGTCCGAGAAGAGATCTGGAACTAGAAAGATCTCCAGAGACCTACAAGGATGACACGATCTGACAGTCCGGGCAGTGGAGGAGAGGATGGCCTAGAAGCCCTTCCCCTAGAATGAGAGTGATGACTACTCTCTATGCTATCCTAGAGTCCTCATCCACTGGCTGATGGAAGCAGAGACAGACATCCACAGAAATACACTGAGCTGAAATCTGGAACCTAGTTGAAGAGAGGGAGGAATGAAGAACGAAGGGGTGTGTACCAGGTTGGAGAAACCCACATAAACAGTTGGCCTGAAAAAGAGAAAGCATATCAACCCCAGACACTCTTTGGGAGGCCAGTACGGGACTAATCCAGCCGCCTGATCATGGAAGATCAGCGAGTCCCCTGCACTCCTGGTAGCCTCCGGAGGTGGACTGGCTTTTTGCCCTGGTGTATGTGGGGGACTTTGAGAGCCCATCCCACTTGAAGGGATGCAATCTGTCTCTGAACACATGGGGAGGGACCCAGGCCCAGCACAGGAAGATTTGGTGGACTTGGTGGATCCCCGGTTGGGGGCCCTACCCTGCCTGGGGAGTGGTGGGTGGATGGGGTGGGGGGTAGGTTGGAGGTGGAGGTGAAGAAATGGGGGTAAGGGGAGGGAGAGAGAGAGGGAGTGGGGAATTACATGTGAAACAAGCCTGTTCCCTAACTTGAATTAATAATAAAAAATTAATAAAAAAGTTGGTTCTTAGAGAAAATCAACAAGATAGATAAAACTTTATCCAAACATACCAAACAACAAAGAGTGAACATGCAAATTAATAAAATCAGGAATGAAAAGGGGGTCATAAAAACAGACACAGTGGAAATCTACAGAATCATCAGTATATAGTTTGAAAACCTATATTCCTCAAAATTTGAAAATCTAAAGGAAATGGACAACTTTCTGAATAGATTTCACTTTCCAAAATTGAATCAAGAACAGATACGCAACATAAATAGACCTATAACACCTAATGAAATTGAAGCAGTCATTAGAAGTCTCCCAACCAAAAAAGGCCCAGGGCCTGCTGGCTTCAGTGCAGAATTCTACTAGAAATTCAAAGTATAGCTAATACCAATCTCCCCAAAGTATTCCACACAATAAAAGCAGAAGGGTCATTACCAAACTCTTTTTATGAGGCCACAATAACCTTGATGCCCAAGCCTCACAAAGACACAAGTAAGAAAGAGAACTACAGACCAATATCCCTCATGAATATTGATGCAAAAATTCTCAATAAAATATTGGCAAATCGAATCCAAGAACACATCAAAGAAATCATCCATCCCGATCAAGTAGGCTTCATCCCAGGAATGCAAGTATGGCTCAACATACCAAAATCCATCATATAAACAGACTGAGGAAAAAAATAACATGATCATCTCACTAGATGGCGAAAAAGCCTTTGACAAAATCCAACATCCCTTCATTATAAATGTCCTGGAGAAATCAGGGATAACAGGAACATACCTCAACATAATAAAAGCAATATACAGCAAGCCAACAGCCAACATCAAATTAAAAGAAGAGAAACTCAATGCAATTCCTCTAAAATCAGGAACA
>NW_023277403.1:0-568 GCF_003668045.3 Cricetulus griseus | reverse complement strand
AGGAAATTTTCACATTAACGAAATATGGGTAAAGGGCACATGAGAACTTTCTACACTATCTTCCTAAATTTCTGTATACATGAAATTATTTGAAAATTAAGCCAAATGTAGCAGGATACTCATGGAACTCCAGCAGGTCAGGAGGACAGGGATTTCAAGCAGGTTTGTTCTAAAGGTCCTAAGATTCTGTCTCAATAAAATAAGGAAAGATAAATTAACTAACAAGTGGGTGGGAAACTTGAATCCATGCCTAGGAATACTAGAAGACAAAACAGAGAGGTAACTGTGCTCTGATGGTAAACAGAGATGGGTAATTGTGTCATTTCAGAAAAACTTGGAGACAGGAAGTCTTGATTAGGGAGGGGCATGACCACCTGACTTGTGTTAGTCACAATCCCATTTCCTAACCAAGAGGAGTGTTTGTAATGTTTTAAAGTAATTCACCAAACTGTACTTAAAGTTTATCTTTTAACAAGTTTTCCATGTTAAAATATTTTAATCATCTTTCCCCTTCACCAACTCCTCACAGATTCTCTCTCTCCTCTCTCTCTCTCTCTCTCTCTCTCTC
>NW_023277402.1:0-1000 GCF_003668045.3 Cricetulus griseus | reverse complement strand
ATGCAGGATATTCGATGGGTGACCCCTGTGGGGTCATGGCCCACAGGTGAAGAAATGCCACTCTAATGGCTCTTACAAATCTGATGCCTCCATCTGCGAAGGGCAGAATTGGACATTTGGGGGGGGGTGTATTCCACGGGTGCTTTTTTCTCTCCTTACGAAATGCAATTGTACCCCCCTTCTTGATTTACATGGTGCTCTAAAAACAGTAGCAGGCTTTCTTTCAGGCCACCAAACAGCTGTCATAATGAAACCCACTACCTTGTATATATTCATTTATAAAAACAAATAAAAGTAAATACATTTTAAAATAACAGGATTTGGACTGGAGAGATGGCTCCTCGGTTAAAAGCCCTTGCTGTTCTTCCAGAGGACTAGAGTTTAGTTCCTGCCACCCACATCCATCAGTTCACAAGCTGCCAGGAACCCCAGCTCCAATGGATCTGATGCTTCTGGCTCCTCAGGTACCTGCACTAGTGTGCACACTTACACACACACACACACACACACACACACACACACACACACACACACACACACACCAGGGCTGGCTCACTCTGCTTGCAGCCTACAGGTTTTGAATAGCACAAGCATAAGAACATACAACCCACCATCAGAGCCTGATGCACCAGGGCTTCGCCAACCTAAAAAGGTCCATCCATCCTCCTCTCCACCTGAATGTCTGGCTATTCTTACTGCTCTTCTTACTGTCTCTACAATTCTACCTTCTCCAGTGTATCAGAGTTGAAATCACCCAGTCTGCTGCCATTGAGACCAGCTTCTAAGCTTCTGCTGTTCTCTATTGCTTTGATGCGCACAGAACATTCCTATCGAACAGGTAAGGCTAAGGCCCAGTGAAATGTGAACCACTAGTTTCCTTCAGCTGAGATGCCATACCTGTTACACACAATTAACCCACTTGAAAGGCAAAACTAAATGCATTTCACAACAGCCAGAGCTACACAACTACCATGACGACTGATTACTAGAGCCTTCATCA
>NW_023277401.1:0-1000 GCF_003668045.3 Cricetulus griseus | reverse complement strand
CCTCTGTCCTTGTTTTTCAGCCTTGTGAACCCCATGTGGCTGCTCTTGGAGAGGTCTGCTCCAGCCCCACTTTGAGGCAGAAAGTGAGCATGCACTATCAAGTTACAAGGATTCCTAGGGAAGACTGAGTGAAAATATTTCACAGTGGCATCCAGTCCTGAAACACTGTAGCATCACCACCTCTCAAAGTGGGGTGCAACAGTCTATTCTTCACTGGACAGCAGGTACCTCACTTGGTCTTCATCTGCTGCAACCCTAGGCAGTGCTCTTTCCTGAGGACCTACCTGTCGGGGAATATTATTTTAAGGTGTGACTTTTGTTTATGCTTCATTTGTTTAATTCTGTGAAGCTGTGTTGCTGTGCCTGTCTAAAAGACTGGATGGTCTAATAAAGAGCAGAACAGCCAATATCGAGGTGGGAGCAAGGACAGGAAGGGCTGGTAGGTGGAGAGTATACATAGAAGGAGAAAAGAGGAAGAGAGGAAGCAAGATGGGAAAAGGGGAGGAGAATGTCAGGGGTCATCCACCCAGCCAGCCAAGGAGTAAGAGTGAACTAAGACATGCAGAAGTAAGAAAAGAGAAAAGGCCAGAGGCAACAGGTAATTGGGATAATATATAGCTAAGAAAAGCTGACTAGAAACAAGCCAAGTTCAGGCCAGGCATTCATAATTAAGAAAGTCTCTGTGTGTGATTTATTGGGGAGCTGGGTGGTGTGCCACCCAGAAAAGTAAGAGTAAAACATCATACTACACATACCTCTTGGCTGGGCCACTTGCTGGGCCCTTTTTACTCTAAGCAGACCATAAAAACAAGTATGAGGCTAACTGCCAGCTTTAGGTCAACACATCAACAGTGACTGATACCCTCCCTCTCTGTGCTAAAGGAGGTGGTAAAAAGACAGAACACACAATCTTTAAGGTACTTCAAGACAGTGATGGCTAAACAGTCCATTATCAATATCAGGACAATTTGGTTCTTTTAAGTACATATGTGGTCTCTCT
>NW_023277400.1:0-1000 GCF_003668045.3 Cricetulus griseus | reverse complement strand
GTCATTTTCCATTTACACAGACCCTACCAGTGCTCAAAGAGTACCTGTCCTTTGGGGAATCACAGAGAGAGAGAGAGAGAAATAAGCTGTGAATAGATTCAAAGGACAGTGATGCCATGGGGTAACATGTATTTTAAAATCCCATCCCCTGTATAGATCTCTTTTCCCCTCAACTGGGTCCCTACCAAGACCATTTCTAGATCTTGGATGCCTGAGTAGCAGAAAGACTACTAGATCAATCATCCTAAGTTCTTATACTTGGGGGTGGCTGGGAAGTCCCAGTTGTAAACTGATCTTTCATGTAAGCTGGAAAAGCTCTTCTATGTCCTGCAGAGAAAGCTCTCTATACTTACTCACCTGAGTACTTGTTCTAATCTTTCATTCAGGAAGAAAACACCATTCAAGTAGAGATACTGGAGCTTCATGAGATGGGAGAACTGGGGTGTGATTTTCCTAATATACCATACATTCATTTCTCGGTTCCTAATTGATTCCAAAGACATGCAGATATCATTGAGATGGAGTTTCTGAAGGTTTCTCATCTGACCCAGGCCAGGGGCAAACATTGCAAGGGTTCTCATGTCCCAGTGACCATTCACCACCAACTCCAGTATAGATTTTGGTTCAAATACTTCCAGCAGACTAACAGGGTTATAGGCAGGGATGGTCCCAAACTCCAGCTTTTCACAGATCGCCTGTAGCACTTCTTTTCTCTGAATGGCCCATGAGCAGAAATATTTTAGGTATTTGCAGAGATACCTGGACTTGAGGGAAAGGTTCATCATCACAGTCACAACCTGTTTTCCCTGTTGTAGGTGATGATTCCCCACTGGTTGTTTCTCATTAACATCTGGGGAACAGACAGCATCCTCTAATCCAGCTCACGAATTCCAGAAGTTATGTTGGGCATTCCGAAGATCAAGGACTTCTAGTTTGCAACTCCTGTTTGTCAGATGAGAAGTAGAATCAAATGACAAGACTATCAATGTGTAATCTGTCT
>NW_023277399.1:0-2000 GCF_003668045.3 Cricetulus griseus | reverse complement strand
CTGAGACAATATGCCTGAGAAACATAACTCAGAAGAGCAAAGGTTCATATTGACTCTCAGTTTCAGATATTTCAGGCTAAGGCCAACTGTCTAAGTCACTTTGGGACCACAGTGAGGTAAAATATTATGGCAGGATTCATACCAGTCAAAAAGAAACCTAACTCAGCACTCCTCAGAAACCTCATGCTGTGGGTCTCTGTTTGCCAGGAAATCTGTTTATGGCCATACCGTATGGTCACCTGTGATGGGAAAGAGCATCCATCTCCTAATAACCCCAACAGCCCTCATCAGCTCAAAGTCCTCATGCTGATGACTACCACATAAGAGCTGCTTGGTTTCCCACCAAACTGCTGCTCTCTACTCCCACAAGACAGCCCTGAAGTTTGTTCCCCCAATAAACCTTTTCTTTTTTCCCCTACAGAGTGGTCTAGCTTGGTGCTTTTTGATTCTTTTGCTGCTCAACAGTGGAAATATCAGCTCACTCAGAGTTCATACTGTCTTCATAAGAACTATGGTTCTGGTTTTATTTACTTTTTATTTGAAATAGAAACAAGATTGTTTTACATGTCAATCCCAGTTCCCACTCCATCCCCTCCTCCCCTACCAGCCCCCCAACTAATACCCTACCTATCACATATCCTTTCTGCTCCCCAGGGAGGGAGGGTGAGGCCTTCCATAGGGGGGGTCATTAGAGTCTTTCATATCCTTTGGGATAGGGCCTAGGCCCACCCCGGTGTGTCTTGGCTCAGGGAGTATCCCTCTATGTGGAATGGGCTCCTAAAGTCCATTCCTATGCTAGGGATAAGTACTGAACTTATCTGCAGGAGGTCCCGTAGATTTCCGAGGTCTCCTCACTGAAACACACATTCCTGGGGTCTGGATCAGTCCCATGCTGGTATCCCAGCTGTCAGTCTGGGGACTAAGAGCTCCCTGTTGTTCAGGTCAGCTGTTTCTGTGGGTTTCACCAGCCTGGTCTGGACCCCTGTGCATATCACTTGTCCTTCTCTGCACCTGGATTCCAGTTCAGTTCAGTGATTAGTTGTGGGTGTCTGCTTCTACTTCCACCAGCTGCTAGATGAAGGCTATAGGATGGCATATAAGTAAGTCATCAATCTCATTACCAGGGGAGGGCATTTAAGGTAGCCTCTCCTCTGTTGCTCAGATGCCCCTCAACTGAAGAATGGATAGAGAAAATGTGGTACATTTATACAATGGAGTACTATTACTTAGCAGAAAAAAAACAATGGAATCTTGAAATTTGCAGAAAAATGGATGGAACTAGAAGAAACCATTCTGAGCGAGGTAACCCAATCACAAAAAACAAACATGGTATGTACTCACTCATATGTGGATTTTAGACATAGAGTAAAGGATTACCAGCCTACAATCCACACTGCCAGAGAAGCTAGGAAACAAGGAGGACCCTAAGAGAGACATACATGGTCCCCTGGAGAAGGGGAAAGGGACAAGATCTCCTGAGCAAATTGGGAGCACAAGAGGATGGGGGAGGGAGCTTGGAGAATGAGAAGGGGAGAACAGGTGGGGTGAGGAGGACATGAGGGAGCAGAAAGTTGAGTTGGGGGAAGAATAGAAGAAAACAAGAAAGGAGATACCATAATAGAGAGAGACATTTTAGGTTTACAGAGAAATCAGGCACTAGGGAAATGTCAGGAGATCTACAAAGATGGTTCTGGTTTTAGATGTTGGGAAAAAGGTTTGGGATTATCTTGATTTTGCTTTTCTTCTTTCCCCTCTCTTTTGAGAATTCAGTCTTTCGTGCAAACAGGCTAATGGGTAGGTATCTGCTCCTCCTCACTTGTCCCCCTTCCACTCAATCCCTTTGCTCTCTTTTTCCCACTCCACATGTGGGTGCTAGGAATTGGACCCAGGTCCTCTGCAAAAGCAGCCAGTGCTCATAACCACAGAGCCCTCTTTCCAGCCCTAGCATTAATCTTTCCTTTGAAATGGTAAATAATTAGTTTTGGGGGAAAAGAGGAAGT
>NW_023277398.1:0-2000 GCF_003668045.3 Cricetulus griseus | reverse complement strand
TCTCATTTAGGCAAGGCAAATAAGGAAATGCAAGGCAAGGCAAGGTATGGATTTTCTTTAGATTTGGTTGGGGAGATAGATCTCAGTTAGCAAGGCAATGCAACGCAAGTCAAGGCATGAATGTTCTGTCTCATTTGTTGCGATAGAGAGTCTCATTTATACAAGGCAAGGCAAGGATCTGCAAGGCGAGGCAAGGCAAGTCATGGATTTTCTTTAGATTGGGTTGGGGAGATAAAATCTCTTTAGGCAAGGCAAGGCCATGCAATTTAAGCAACGTCATATATTTTTCTATAGATTTTTTGGGAGATTGAATCTCATTTAGGCAAGACAAGGCAAGGAAAGGCAATGAACAGCTTGAATTTTCTTTAGATGTGGTTGGGGAGATAGAATCTTATAAATCCAAGGCAAGGCAAGGCAAGGGAAGTCATGGGATGCTTTAGATTTGGTTTGGGAGATAGTATCTCTGTTAGGAAAGGAAAGGCCAGGCAAGGCAAAAGTGGCAAGGCAAAGAACCACAAGGCATGGATTTTGTTTAAATTTGGTGGCGACAACAACTATCATTAGTCAACGCTGGTAAAGAATGGCAATACAAGGCCAGGCTAGGAAGGCATCGATTTTCTTTACATTTGGTTGGGGAGATAGAATCTCATTTAGGCAAGGCAATGCAAAGCAATGGAAAGAAAGGCATGAATATTCTTTCTTATTGGTTGGGGACAGAGAGTCTCATTTAGTCAAGGCAAGGCAAGGAATTGGAAGGCAAGGCAAGGCAAGGCATGGATTTTCTTTAGATTTGGTTGGGGAGAAAAAATCTCATTTAGCCAAGGCAAGGCAAGGTAAGGCAAGGAAAGGAAAGGAAAGGCAATGCAATGTAAAGATAGTCATGGATTTTCTATAGATTTTTTTGGGAAGGTAGAGTCTCATTTAGGCAATGCAATGCAGGGAATTGCAAGTCAAGGCAAGTCAAGGCAAAGTAAGGCAAGGCAAGGCAAGGCAAGGCAAGGCAAGGCAAGGCATGGATTTTCTTTTAATTTAGTTAGGGAGATATAATGTCATTTAGGCAAGACAAGGCAAGGCAAGGCAAGGCACCACAAGGCATAGATTGTCTTTATATTCTGCTGGGGATATAGAATCACATTTAGGCAATACAAGGAAAGGCAGGGCAAGGAAATGCATAGATTTTCTTTAGATTTGTTTGGGGAGTTAGAATCACATTAGCAATGCAATGCAAAGCAGGGCAAGGCATGAATATTCTATCTTATTAGTTGGGGAGAGAGAGACTCATTTAGTCAAGGCAAGGCAAGGAAATAAAAGGCGAGGCAAGGCATGTAATGGATTTTCTTTAGATTGGGTTGGGGAGATAAAATCTCTTTAGGCATGGCAAGGCCAAGCAATTTAAGCAACGTCTTGTATTTTTCTATAGATTTTTTTGGGGAGATACAATGTCATTAATCTAGACAAGGCAAGGAAAGGCAAGGATCGGCTTGGATTTTCTTTAGATGTGGTTGGGGAGATAGAATCTCATTAAGCCAAGGCCAGGCAAGGCAAGGCAAGGCAGGGCAAGGCACCACAATACATGGATTTTCTTTATATTTGGTTGTAGACAAATAATCTCATTTAGAGAAGGAATGCAAGGCATGGAAAGCAAGGCAATGCAAGGCAAGGCAAGGCAAGGCATGGATTCTCTTTAGATTTGGATGGGGAGATAGATTCTCATTTAGGCAATGCAATGTGATCCACCAGCAAGGAGGGATGCCAATAATCTGCCCGATAAGATAAGTCTTATAAAATATATAGACTTATGATAATTAAGACAGAGCAAACAGATGAGTTTCCTAGTCCTTGGCCAAGCAGCATTGTACCTAATACAAGTTTCTGTGTATTCATTTGGGCCTGACTCAGGTGAGCCGCTGGCATAAAACTCACATGTGGCGGTGGGGTTCAGGCGACTTTTGGCCAGAAGGTTTATTGTAACACAATGGTCTCAGTATTGGGATGACACA
>NW_023277397.1:108734-133014 GCF_003668045.3 Cricetulus griseus | reverse complement strand
GATCACCTTAAGGGTCTCTGTGGCTAGGTGAAGTCCCCTAAGGGTCTCTCTGTGGCTCTGTGTTGTTGCATGGAGAGTCTCTCTGTGAATTTGTGATGTCCTCAGAAGGGCCTATCTGTGGTTCTGTGATGTCACCTGAAGGATCTCATTGTGGCTCTTTGATGTCCCCTAAGGTTCTCTACCTGGCTGTGTGATGTCACCTGAAGGGTCTCTCTGTTGATCTCTGATATCACCTGAAGGGTCTCATTTTGGCTCTCTGATGTCACCTGTAGGATCTCTCTGTGGCTGTGTGAAGTCACCTCTAGTGTCTAGCTGTGGCTCAGTGATGTCACCTGAAGGGTCTCTGTGGCTCTGTGATGTCACCTAATGTGCTCCCTGTGGCTCTGTGATGTCACCTGGAGGGACTCCCTGTGGCTCTCTGATGTCACTTGAATGATCTCTCTGTGGATCTGTAATGACAGCTAAAGGGTCTCTCTGTGTCTCTGTCATGTCACCTAAATGGCTCTCTGTGCCTCTGTCATGTCACCTGAAGTGTCTCTCGGTGGCTCTGTGATGTCCACTGAAGGACCTCACTGTGGCTCTGTGATGTCGCCTAAGGTTCTCTCTGTGGCTCTGTGATGTCACCTGAAGTGTCTCACTGTGGATTTTTGATGTCATCTGAAGTGTCACTCTGTGGTTCTGTGATGTCAAATGAAGGATCTCTCTGTGGTTCTGTGATGTCACCTAATGGTCTCTCTGTGGCTCTGTGATGTCACCTGAAGGATCTCTCTGTGGCTCTGTTATGTCACCTGAAGGGTATCTCTCTGGATTTGTGATGTCACCTAAAGGGTCTCTGGGTGTCTATGTAATGTCACCTGAAGGGTCTACCTGTGCCTCTGTGATGTCACCTGAAAAGTCTCATGGCTCTCTGATGTCATCTAAGTGTGTCTCTGTGGCTCTGTGATGTCAACTGAAGGGTCTGTCTGTGGCTCTGTGATGTCACCTGTAGGGTCTCATTTTGGCTCTGTGATGTCACATGAATAGTCTTTCTGTGGCTATGTGATGTCACCTGAATGGGCTATCTTTGGCTCAGTGATGTCACCTGAAATTTCTTGTGGCTCTGTGATGTCACTTAAGGGTCCCTCTGTTGCTTTGTTATGTACGTGAAGGTTCTGTCTGTGGCTCTTTGATGTCACATGAAGGGTCTGTCTGTGGATTTGTGATGTCCTCAGAAGGGCCTCTCTGTGTTTCTGTGATGTCACCTGAAGGATTTCTCTGTGGCTCTGTGATGTCACCTGAAGTGTCTATCTGTGGCTCTGTGATTTCACCTACGGGTCTCTCTGTGGCTCTGTTATATCACCTGATCGGTCTCTCTGTGGCTCTGTTATGTCACCTGAAGGGTCTCACTGTGGCTCTATGATTTCACCTATGGGTCTCTAAGTGGCACTGTCATGTCACATGTAGGGTGTCTCTGTGGTTCTGTGATGTCACCTAATGGGATGTAGGATCTCACTGCGGTTTTTGTGATGTCCCCAAGGTTCTCTCTTTGGCTCTGTGTTGTTACATGGAGAGTCTCTCTGTGAATTTGTGATGTCCTCAGAAGGGCCTATCTGTGGTTCTGTGATGTCACCTTAAGGATCTCATTGTGGCTGTTTGATATCCCCTAAGGGTCTCTCTGTGGTTCTGTGGTGTCATCTGGAGTGTCTCTCTGGGAATTTGTGCTGTCTTCAGAACGGCCTCTCAGTGGATCTGTGATGTCATCTGAAGGATCTCCATGTGATGTCCCCAAAATTCTCTCTGTGGCTCTGTGATGTCACGTGAAGGGTATCACTGTGGCTCTGTAATGTCACCTGAAAGGTCTCTTGGTGGATTTATGATGTCATCTGAAGTGACACTCTGTGTTTCTGTGATGTCAACTGAAGGATCTCTCTGTGGCTCTGTGATGTTACATAATGGTCTCTCTGTAGCTCATTGATGTCTCCTGAAGTGTCTCTCCGTGTCTCTGTGATTTCACCTATGGGTCTCTCTATGGCTCTGTCACATCAACTGATGGGTCTCTCTGTGGCTCTGTTATATCAACTGAATGGTCTCACTGTGGCTCTGTGATGTCACCTGAAGCATCTCTCTTGGCTCTGTGATGTCACCTAAAGGGTCTCTCTGTGTCTCTGTGAGGTCACATGAAGTGTCTCACAGTGGCTCTGTGATGTCACCTAAAGGGTCTCTCTGTGTCTCTGTGATGTCAACTGAAGTGTCTATCTGTGCCTTTGTGATGTCACCTTAAGGGTCTCACTGTGGCTCTGTAATGTTACCTGAAAGGTCTCTCGGTGGATTTATGATGTCAACTGAAGTGTCTATCTGTGCCTCTGTGATGTCACCTGAAGTGTCTCTGTGGCTCTGTGATATTACCTGAAGGGTCTCTCTGTGGATTTGTGATGTCCTCAGAAGGGCCTCTCTGTGGTTCTGTGATGTCACCTGAAGAATCTCAATGTGGATCTTTGATGTCCCCTAAGTGTCTCTCTGTGGCTCTGTGATGTCACCTGAAGGTTCACATTTTGGCTCTGTGATGTCACCTGAATGATCTCTCTGGTGCTCTTTGATGACACATGAAGGGTCTATCTGTGGCTCTGTGAAGTCAACTAAGTGTCTCCTGTGTCTCTGTTGTATCATCTGAAGGATCTGTCTGTGGCTCTGTGATGTCACCTAAGAGTCTCTCTGTGTCTCTGTGATGTCACCAGAAGGGTATACCTGTGCCTCTGTGATGTCACTTGAAAAGTCTTTGTGGCTCTGTGTTGTCAACTAAGGGTCTGACTGTGGCTCTGTAATATCACCTGAAAGGCATCCTATGGCTCTCATATATCATCTAAGGGAATCTCTGTGGTTCTGTGATGTCATCTATTATACTCTCTGTGGCTCTGTGATGTCAACTGAAGGGTCTCTCTTTTGCTCTGTGATGTCACCTGAAGAGTCTCTCTGTGGCTAAGTGGTGTCACCTGGATGGTCTCTCTGTGAATTTGTGTGTCTATAGAACGACCTCTCAGTGGTTCTGTGATGTCACCTGAAGGATCTCCCTGTGGCGCTGTTATGTCCCCAAAGTTCTCTCTGTGGCTCTGTGATGTCACGTGATGGGTCTCACTGTGGCTCTGTATTGTCACCTGAAAGTTCTCTCGGTGGACTTGTGATGTCACCGGAAGTGTCTCTCTGTGGCTCTGTGATGTCACCTGAATGGTCTCATTTTGGTTCTGTTATGACACCAGAAGTTTCTCTGTGGCTCTGTGATGACAACTGAAGTGTCTATCTCTGCCTCTGTTGTGTCACCTGAAGAGTCTCTGTGGCTCTGTGAAGTCACCTAAGGGTCTCTCAGTGGCTCTGTGTTGTCACCTGGAGGGTTTCTCAGTGAATTTGTGATGTCCTCAGAAGGGCCTCTCTGTGGTTCTGTGATGTCACCTTAAGGGTCTCTGTGGCTCTGTGAAGTCACCTAATGGCCTCTCTGTGGCTTTGTGATTCACCTGAAGGGTCTCACTGTGGCTCTGTGATGTCACCTGAAGGTCTATCTGTGGCTCTGTGATGTCACCTGAAGGGGCTATCTGTGGCTCTGTGATGTCACCTGAAGGGACTCTGTGGTTCTGAAGTCACCTAAGTCTCTCTATGTGGCTCTGTGATGTCACCTGAGTGTCTCACTGTGGCTCTGTGATGTCACCTGAATATTCTCTCTGTGGATTTGTGATGTCATCTAAAGTGTCACTCTGTGGTTCTGTTATATCTACTGAAGGATCTCTCTATGGCTCTGTGATGTCAACTAAGTGTCTCCTGTGGCTCTGTTGCATCATCTGAAGGATCTCTCTGTGGCTCTTGTATATCACCTAATGGTCTCTCTGTGGCACTGTGATGTCACATGAAAGGTCTCTCCCTGGATTCGTGATGTCACCTAATGGGTCTCTCTGTGTCTCTGTGATGTCACCTAAATGGTATACTTGTGCCTCTGTGATGTCATTTGAAAAGTCTCTGTGGCTCTGTTATGTCACCTAAGTGTCTAACTGTGGCTCAGTGATGTCACCTGAAATGTCTCCTGTGGCTCTGTGATGTCAATTGAAAGGTCTCTCTGTGTCTCTGTGATGTCACCTGAATGGTCTCATTTTGGCTTTATGATGTCACCTGGAGAGTCTCTCTGTGGCTTTGTGATGTCACCTGAAGAGTTTCTGTGGCTCTGTGAAGTCACCTAAGTGTCTCTCAGTGGCTCTGTGTTGTCATCTGGAGGGTCTCTCTGTGAATTTGTGATGTCCTCAGAAGGGCCTCGCAGTGGTTCTGTGATGTCACATGAATGATCTCACTGTGGCTCTGTTCTGTCCCCAAAGTTCTCTATGTGGCTCTGTGATGTCACCTGAAGGGTGTCACTGTGGCTCTGTAATGTCAACTGATCAGTCTCTCTGTGGATTTGTGATGTCATCTGAAGGAAACTCTGAGGTTCTGTGATGTCAACTGAAGGGTCTCTCTGTGGCTCTGTGATGTCACGTAATGGTCTCTTTGTAGCTCTGTAATGTCTTCTGAAGTGTCTCTGTGGCTCTGTGATGTCACCTGAAGGGTCTCTGTGGCTCTGTGATGTCACCTGAAGGGTCTCAGTGGCTCTGTGATGTCACCTGAAGGGTCTCTCTGTGGATTTGTGATGTCCTCAGAAGGGCCTCTCTGTTCTTCTGTGATGTCACCTGAAGAATCTCACTGTGGACCTGTGATGACCGCTAAGGTTCTCTCTGTGGCTGTTTGATGTCACCTGATGTGTCTCACTGTTGCTCTGTGATGTCACCTGAAATGTCTCTCTATGGATTAGTGATGTCATCTGAAGTGTCACTCTGTGGTTCTGTGATATCACATGAAGGATCTGTCTGTGGCTCTGTGCTGTCACCTGAAGTTTTTCTCTGTGGCTCTGTGATGTCACCTGAAGGTCTCTCAGTGGCTCTGTGATGTCACTAGAAAAGTCTCTTTGTGGATTTGTGATGTCACCTGAAGGGACTTTCTGTGGCTCTGTGATGTCCCCTGAAGATCTCTCTGTAGCTCTGTGATGTCATCTAAAGAGTCGCTGTGTTGCTCTGTGATGAATCCTTAAGGACCTCGCTGTGGCTCGGTGATGTCACCTGAAGTGTCTTTCCTGTGGCTCTGTGATGTCACCTGAAGTGTCTTTCCTGTTGCACTGTGATATCACCTGAAGGTTTTATTTTGTGGTCTGTGATGTTACCTGAATTATCATTCTTGTAGCTCTGTTATTTCTCATGAAGATTCTCTCCTGTGGCTGTGTGATATCACCTGATGGGTCTCTCTGTGGCTCTGTGATGTTACCTAAATGGTCTCTCTTTGTCTCTGTGATTTCACCTGAAGGGTCTCTCTGTGGCTCTGTGATGTCACATAAGGGTGTGCCTGTGGCTCTGTGATGTCACCTGAAGGGTCTCTCTGTGGATTTGTGTTGTCCTCACAAGGGCCTCTCTGTGGGTCTGTGATGTCACCTGAAGTGTCTCACTGTGGCTCTGTGTTGTCACCTGAAATGTCTCTCTATGGATTTGTGATTTCATCTAAAGTGTCACTCTGTGGTTTGGTGATGTCAACTGAAGGATCTCTGTGTGGCTCTGTGTTGTCACCTAAGTGTCTCCTCTGGCTCTGTGTTGTCACCTCAATGGTCTCACTGTGGCTATGTGATGTAACCTGAAAGGTCTCTCTAAGGATTTGTGATGTCATCTAAAGTCACATTTTGTGGTTCTGAGATGTCAACTAAAGGATCTCTGTGTGGCTCTGTGTTGTCACCTAAGTATCTCCTCTGTCTCTGTGTGTCACCTGAAGGATCTCTCTGTGGTTCTTTGATGTCACAAGTGTCTCCGTGGGCTCTGTGAAATCACCTAAGGGTCTCTCTGTGTCTCTGTAATGTCACCTTAAAGGTCACTCTGTGGATTTTTGAAGGCACCTAAAGTTCTCTCTGTGGCTCTGTGATGTCACATAAGGGTCTCTCTGCTGCGCTGTAATGTCACCTAGGGGTCTCTCTGTGGCTCTGTGATGTCACGTGAGGGTCACTCTGTGGCTCTGTGATGTCATCTGTAGAATCTCTGTGTATCTGTGATGTCACCTGAAGGGTCACTCTTGGTATCTGTGATGTCACTTAAAGGGTCTACCTGTGCCTCTGTCATGTCCCTGAAAGGTCTCTGTGGCTCTGTAATGTCTACTAAGTGTCTGACTGTGTCTCTGTGATGTCACCTGAAAGGATCTCTCTGTGGCTCTGTGATGACACATGAAGGGTCTCTCTGTGGCTCTGTGATGTCACCTGAGGGGTTTCTCCTTGGCTCATGATGTCAGCTGACGGGTCTCTCTGTGGCTCTGTGATGTCACCTGAAGGGTCTATCTGTGGCTAGCTGATGTCACCTGAAGGGTCTCTCTGTTGTTCTGTGTTGTCACATGAAGGGTCTATCTGTGGCTAGGTGATGTCAACTGAAGGGTGTCTCTGTGGCTCTGTAATGTCACATGAAAGTTCTTTCTGTGGCTCTGTCATGTTATCTAAGGGTCTCTCTGTGGATCTGTGAGGTCACCTAAAGAATCTCTCTATGTCTCTGTGATGTCACCTGAAGGGTCTTATTCTGGCTCTGTGAAGTCACCTGAAGTGTCTCTTTTTGGCTATGTGATGTCACCTGAAGGGTCTCTCTGTGGCTCTGTGATGTCACCTAAAATGTCTCCTGTGTCTCTGTGATGACACATTAAGGGTCTCTCTGTGGCACTGTGATGTCACCTGAACGATCTCTCTGTGGCTCAGTGATGTCAACTGAAGTGTCTTTCTTGTGGCTCTGTGATGTCACCTGATGTTTCTTTCCTGTGGCTCTGTGATGACACCAATAGTGTCTTTCTGGTGGCAATGTGATGTCACATGAAGAGTCTCTCTGTGGCTCAGTGATGTGTCCTGAAGGGTCTCTCTGTTGCTCTGTGATTTAACCTAAAGGGTCTCCTGTGTCTTTGTGATGACCCATGAAGAGTCTCTCTGTGGCTCAGTGATGTCACTTGAAGGGTCTCTCTGTGGCTCTGTGATGTCACTTGAAGGGTCTCTCTGTGGCTATTTGTTGTCACCTGAAGTGTCTCTGTGTGCCTCTGTGATGTTAACTTAAGTGTCTCACTGTGAATATGTGATGTTATCTGAAGTGTCTCTGTGGCTCTGTGATGTCACCTGAACTTTCTCACTATGGCTCTGTGACATCACCTAAATGATCACTCTGTGGCTCTGTGATGACACATGAAGGGTCTCTCTGTGGCTCTGTGATGTCACCTGAAGGGTCTCTCTATGGATCCTGATGTCACCTGAACGGTCTATCTGTGGCTGTGTGATGTCACCTTAAGGGTCTCTGTCGTTCTGTGATGTATCCTGAAGGGTCTCTCTTGGTTCTGTGATGTCACCTGAAGTGTCTCTCTGTGGCTCTGTGATGTCAAGTGAAGGGTCTCTCTGTGTCTCTGTGATGTCACCTGAAGGGTCTTACTCTGGATCTGTAATGTCACCTGAAGTGTATCTCTGTGGCTCTATGATGTCACCTGAAGTGTCTCTCTGTGGCTTTGTGAAGTCACCTAAAGGGACTCTCTGTGTCTCTGTGATGTCACCTGAAGGGACTCTCTGTGGCTCTGTGATATCATCTGAAGGGTCTCTCTGGTTCTGTGATGTCACCGGAAGTGTCTCATTTTGGGTCTGTGATGTCACCGGAAGGGTCTCTCCATGGCTCTGTGATTTCACATGAAAGGTCTCTCTGTGGCTCTGTGATGTCATCTAATGTCTCTCTGTGGATCTCTGAGGTCAACTAAAGAGTCTCTCTATGTCTATGTGTTGTCACCTTAAGGGTCTTACTCTGGCTCTGTGATATCACCTGAAGTGTCTCTTTTTGGCTATGTGATGTCAACTGAAGGGTCTCTCTGTGGCTCTGTGATGACGCCTGAAGGGACTTTCTGTGGCACTGTGATGTCACAAGAGAGATCTCTCTTGGCTCTGTGATGTCAACTGAAGGATCTTTCCTGTGTCTCTCTTTTGTCACCTGATGTTTCTTTCTCATGGCTCTGTGATGACACCAATAGTGTCTTTCAGGTGGCAATGTGATGTCACATGAATAATCTCTCTGTGGCTCAGTGATGTCACTTGAACGGTCTCTCTGTGGCTCTATGTTGTCACCTGAAGGGTTTCTGTGTGCCTCTGTGATGTCAACTTAAGGGTCTCACTGTGATTCTGTGATGTACCTGAAGGGTCTCTGTGGCTCTGGGATGTCAGCTAAGGGTCTCCCTGTGGCTCAGTGATGTCACCTATAGGGTCTCTCTATGGCTCGTGATGTCACCTGAAGGGTCTCATTTGGCTCTGTGATGTCACCAGAAGGGGATTTCTGTGGCTCTGTGATGTCCCGTGAAGGGTCTCTCTTGGTTATGTCATGTCACCTGAAGGGTCTCTCTGTGACTCTGTGATGTCAAGTGAAGGGTCTCTCTGTGGCTCTGTGATGTCAACTGAAGAGTCTCTCTGTGTCTCTGTGATGGCACATGAAGTGTGTTACTCTGGATCTGTAATGTCACCTATGTGTCTCTCTGTGGCTCTATGATGTCACCTGAAGTGTTTCTCTGTGGCTCTGTGAAGTCACCTAAAGTGACTATCTGTGTCTCTGTGATGTCACCTGAAGTGTCTATCTGTGGCTCTGTGATATCACCTGAAGTGTCTCTCTGTGGCTCTGTGGTGTAACCTGAAATGTCTCATTTTGGCTCTGTGATGTCACGGGAAGGGTCTCTCTGTGGCTCTGTGATGTCACCTGAAGGGTTTCTCTTTGGCTAGGTGAGGTCACCTGAAGGATCACTCTGTGGCTCTGTGATGTCACCTAAAGTGTCTCCTGTGTCTCTGTGATGACACATGAAGGGTCTCTCTGTGGCACTGCTATTGCATCTGAAGGATCTCTCTGTGGATCTGTGATGTCAACTGAAGGGTCTTTCCTGTGGCTCTGTGATGTCACCTTAAGGGACTCACTGTGAATCTTTGATGTCACCTGAAAGTTCTGTCTGTAGATTTGTGATGACCTCAAAAGGGTATCTATGTGGTTTTGTGATGTCTTATGAAGGATACATCTGTGGCTCTGTTATGTCACCTGAAGGGTCTCTCTTGGTTCTGTGATGTCACCTGAAGGGTCTCTCTGTGGCTCTGTGATGTCACGTGAAGGGTCTCTTGGTGTCTCTGTGATGTCACCTGAAGGGTCTTACTCTGGATCTGTAATGTCAACTGAAGTGTCTCTCTGTGGCTCTATGATGTTACCTGAAGTGTCTATCTGTGGCTCTGTGATGTCACATGAAAGGTCTCTCTGTGGCTCTGTGATGTTACCTAAAGTGTCTCCTGTGTCTCTGTGATGACACATGAAGGGTCTCTCTGTGGCACTGCTATTGCACCTGAAGGATCTCTCTGTGGATCTGTGATGTCAACTGAAGGGTCTTTCCTGTGGCTCTGTGATGTCACGTGAAGGGTCTCTTGGTGTCTCTGTGATGTCACCTGAAGGGTCTTACTCTGGATCTGTAATGTCAACTGAAGTGTCTCTCTGTGGCTCTATGATGTTACCTGAAGTGTCTATCTGTGGCTCTGTGATGTCACATGAAAGGTCTCTCTGTGGCTCTGTGATGTCACCTGAAGGGTCTATCGTTGGCTCTGTGATGTCACCTGAAGGGTCTCTCTTGGTTCTCTCATGTCACATGAAGGGTCTCTCTGTGGCTCTGTGATGTCAAGTGACGAGTCTCTCTGTGGATCTGTGAGGTCCCCTGAAGAGTCTCTCTGTGTCTCTGTGATCTCACCTGAAGGGTCTTACTCTGGATCTGTAATGTCACCTGATGTGTCTCTCTGTGGCTCTATGATGTCACCTGAAGTGTCTCTCTGTGGCTCTGTGAAGTCACCTAAAGTGACTCTCTGTGTCTCTGTGATATCACCTGAAGTGTCTATCTTTGGCTCTGTGATATCACATGAAGTGTCTCTCTGTGTCTCTGTGATGTCACCTGAATTGTCTATCTGTGTCTCTGTGATATCACATGAAGGATCTCTATGTATCTCTGTGATGTCACCTGAAGGGTCTATCTGTGGCTATGTGATGTCACCTGAAGGGTCACTCTGTGGCTCTGTGATGTCATCTAAGGGTCTCTCTGAGGAACTGTGAGGTCATATAAAGAGTCTCTCTATGTCTCTGTGATGTAACCTGAAGGGTCTTTCTCTTGCTCTGTGATGTCACCTAAAGTGTCTCCTGTGTCACTGTGATGACACATGAAGTGTCTCTCTGTGGAACTGCTATTGCACCTGAAGGATCTCTCTGTGGATCTGTGATGTCAACTGAAGGGTCTTTCCTGTGGCTCTGTGATGTCACCTGATGTTTCTTTCTCGTGGCTCTGTGATGTCACCAATAGTGTCTTTCCGGTGGCAATGTGATGTCACATGAAAGTCTCTCTGTGGCTCAGTGATGTCACTTCAAGGGTCTCTCGGTGGCTCTGTGTTGCCACCTGAAGGGTCTCTGTGTGCCTCTGTGATGTCACCTTAAGGGTCTCACTGTGAATCTTTGATGTCACCTGAAAGTTCTTTCGGTGGATTTGTGATGACCTCAGAAGGGTATCTATGTGGTTTTGTGATGTCTTATGAAGGATACATCTGTGGCTCTGTGATGTCACCTGAAGGGTCTCTCTTGGTTCTGTGATGTCAACTGAAGGGTCTTACTCTGGTTCAGTAATGTCACCTGAAGTGTCTATCTGTGGCTCTGTGATGTCACATGAAAGGTCTCTCTGTGGCTCTGTGATGTCATCTAAGGGTCTCTCTGTGGATCTGTGAGGTCACCTAAAGTGTCTCTCTATGTCTCTGTGATGTCACCTGAAGGGTCTTACTCTGGCTCTGTGATGTCACCTGAAGTGTCTATTTGTGGCTAAGTGATGTCACCTGAATGGTCTCTCTGTGGCTCTGTGATGTCACCTAAAGGGTCTCCTGTGTCTATGTGATGACCCATGAAGGTTCTCTCTGTGGCACTGTGATGTCACCAGAAGGATCTCTCTGTGGCTCTGTGATGTCAACTGATGGGTCATTCATGTGGCTCTGTGATGTCACCTGATGTTTCTTTCCTGTGGTTCTGTGATGTCACCAATTGTGTCTTTGTGGTTGCAATGTGATGTCACATGAAGAGTCTCTCTGTGGCTCAGTGATGTCACTTGAAGGGTCTCTATGTGGCTCTGTATTGTCACCAGAAGGGTCTCTGTGTGCCTCTATAATGTCACCTTAAGTGTCTCACTGTGAATCTGTGATGTCACCTGAAGTTTTTTGGTGGCTCTGTGATGTGAACTATGTGTCTCCCAGTCTCACTGTGATGTCACCTGAAGGTTCTACTGTGGCTCTGTGACATCACCTAAATGATCTCTCTGTGGCTCTGTGATGACACTTGAAGGGTCTCTCTGTGGCTCTGTGATGTCACCTGTAGGGTCTGTCTATGGCTCATGATGTCACCTGAAGTGTCTCATTTGGCTCTGTGATGTCACTTTTAGGGTTTCTCTGTGGCTGTGTCATGTCACCTGAAGGGTCTATCTGTGGCTGTGTGATGTCACCTGAAGGGTCTCTGTGGCTCTGTGATGTCAAGTGAAGGGTCTCTCTGTGGATTTGTGATGTCACCTGAAGGGTCTTACTCTGGCTCTGTTATGTCACCTGAAGTGTCTCTCTGTGGCTCTGTGAAGTCACCTGAATTGTCACTCTGTGGCTCTGTGAAGTCACCTAAAGGTACTCTCTGTGTCTCTGTGATGTCACCTGAAATGTCTCCCTGTGGCTCTGTGATGTCACCTGAAGGGTCTCATTTGGCTCTGTGATGTCACCTGTAGGGTTTCTCTGTGGCTCTGTGATATCACCTGAAGGGTCTATCTGTGTCTGCTTGATGTCACCTGAATGGTCTCTGTGGCTCTGTGATGTCTCGTGAAGTGTCTCTCTTGGTTCTGTGATGTCACCTGAAGGGTCTCTCTGTGGCTCTGTGATGTCACCTGAAGGGTCTCTGTGGCTCTGTGATGTCACCTGAAGGGTCTCTCTGTGGCTCTGCGATGTCAAGTGAAGGGTCTCTCTGTGGCTCTGTGATGTCACATGAAAGTTCTCTCTGTGGCTCTGTCATGTCAAGTGAAAAGTCTCTCTGTGGATCTGTGAGGTCCCCTGAAAAGTCTCTCTGTGTCTCTGTGATGTCACATGACGGATCGTACTCTGGATCTGTAATGACACTTGAAGTGCCTCCCTGTGGCTCTATGATGTCACCTGATGTGTCTCTCTGTGGCTCTGTGAAGTCACCTAAAGGGACTCTCTGTGTCTCTGTGATGTCACCCGAAGTGTCTATCTGTGGCTCTGTGATATCACCTGAAGGCTCTCTCTGTGGCTCTGTGATGTCACCTGAAGTGTCTCATATTGGCTCTGTGATGTCATGGGAAGGGTCTCTCTGTGGCTCTGTGATGTCACTTGAACGGTCTCTCTGTGGCTCTGTGCTGTCACCTGAACTGTCTCTGTGTGCCTCTGTGATGTCACTTTAAGTGTTTCACAGTGATTGTGTGATGTCACCTCAAGGATCTCTGTGGCTCTGTGATGTCATCTAAGGGTCTCCCTGTGCCTCAGTGATGTCAACTAAGGGTCTCTCTATGGCTCGTGATGTCACCTGAAGGGTCTCATTTGGCTCTGTGATATCACTTGAAGAGGTTCTCTGTGGCTCTGTGATGTCACCTGAAGGGTCTATCGTTGGCTCTGTGATGTCACCTGAAGGGTCTCTCTTGGTTCTCTCATGTCACATGAAGGGTCTCTCTGTGGCTCTGTGATGTCAAGTGACGAGTCTCTCTGTGGATCTGTGAGGTCCCCTGAAGAGTCTCTCTGTGTCTCTGTGATCTCACCTGAAGGGTCTTACTCTGGATCTGTAATGTCACCTGATGTGTCTCTCTGTGGCTCTATGATGTCACCTGAAGTGTCTCTCTGTGGCTCTGTGAAGTCACCTAAAGTGACTCTCTGTGTCTCTGTGATATCACCTGAAGTGTCTATCTTTGGCTCTGTGATATCACATGAAGTGTCTCTCTGTGTCTCTGTGATGTCACCTGAATTGTCTATCTGTGTCTCTGTGATATCACATGAAGGATCTCTATGTATCTCTGTGATGTCACCTGAAGGGTCTATCTGTGGCTATGTGATGTCACCTGAAGGGTCACTCTGTGGCTCTGTGATGTCATCTAAGGGTCTCTCTGAGGAACTGTGAGGTCATATAAAGAGTCTCTCTATGTCTCTGTGATGTAACCTGAAGGGTCTTTCTCTTGCTCTGTGATGTCACCTAAAGTGTCTCCTGTGTCACTGTGATGACACATGAAGTGTCTCTCTGTGGAACTGCTATTGCACCTGAAGGATCTCTCTGTGGATCTGTGATGTCAACTGAAGGGTCTTTCCTGTGGCTCTGTGATGTCACCTGATGTTTCTTTCTCGTGGCTCTGTGATGTCACCAATAGTGTCTTTCCGGTGGCAATGTGATGTCACATGAAAGTCTCTCTGTGGCTCAGTGATGTCACTTCAAGGGTCTCTCGGTGGCTCTGTGTTGCCACCTGAAGGGTCTCTGTGTGCCTCTGTGATGTCACCTTAAGGGTCTCACTGTGAATCTTTGATGTCACCTGAAAGTTCTTTCGGTAGATTTGTGATGACCTCAGAAGGGTATCTATGTGGTTTTGTGATGTCTTATGAAGGATACATCTGTGGCTCTGTGATGTCACCTGAAGGGTCTCTCTTGGTTCTGTGATGTCAACTGAAGGGTCTTACTCTGGTTCAGTAATGTCACCTGAAGTGTCTATCTGTGGCTCTGTGATGTCACATGAAAGGTCTCTCTGTGGCTCTGTGATGTCATCTAAGGGTCTCTCTGTGGATCTGTGAGGTCACCTAAAGTGTCTCTCTATGTCTCTGTGATGTCACCTGAAGGGTCTTACTCTGGCTCTGTGATGTCACCTGAAGTGTCTATTTGTGGCTAAGTGATGTCACCTGAATGGTCTCTCTGTGGCTCTGTGATGTCACCTAAAGGGTCTCCTGTGTCTATGTGATGACCCATGAAGGTTCTCTCTGTGGCACTGTGATGTCACCAGAAGGATCTCTCTGTGGCTCTGTGATGTCAACTGATGGGTCATTCATGTGGCTCTGTGATGTCACCTGATGTTTCTTTCCTGTGGTTCTGTGATGTCACCAATTGTGTCTTTGTGGTTGCAATGTGATGTCACATGAAGAGTCTCTCTGTGGCTCAGTGATGTCACTTGAAGGGTCTCTATGTGGCTCTGTATTGTCACCAGAAGGGTCTCTGTGTGCCTCTATAATGTCACCTTAAGTGTCTCACTGTGAATCTGTGATGTCACCTGAAGTTTTTTGGTGGCTCTGTGATGTGAACTATGTGTCTCCCAGTCTCACTGTGATGTCACCTGAAGGTTCTACTGTGGCTCTGTGACATCACCTAAATGATCTCTCTGTGGCTCTGTGATGACACTTGAAGGGTCTCTCTGTGGCTCTGTGATGTCACCTGTAGGGTCTGTCTATGGCTCATGATGTCACCTGAAGTGTCTCATTTGGCTCTGTGATGTCACTTTTAGGGTTTCTCTGTGGCTGTGTCATGTCACCTGAAGGGTCTATCTGTGGCTGTGTGATGTCACCTGAAGGGTCTCTGTGGCTCTGTGATGTCAAGTGAAGGGTCTCTCTGTGGATTTGTGATGTCACCTGAAGGGTCTTACTCTGGCTCTGTTATGTCACCTGAAGTGTCTCTCTGTGGCTCTGTGAAGTCACCTGAATTGTCACTCTGTGGCTCTGTGAAGTCACCTAAAGGTACTCTCTGTGTCTCTGTGATGTCACCTGAAATGTCTCCCTGTGGCTCTGTGATGTCACCTGAAGGGTCTCATTTGGCTCTGTGATGTCACCTGTAGGGTTTCTCTGTGGCTCTGTGATATCACCTGAAGGGTCTATCTGTGTCTGCTTGATGTCACCTGAATGGTCTCTGTGGCTCTGTGATGTCTCGTGAAGTGTCTCTCTTGGTTCTGTGATGTCACCTGAAGTGTCTCTCTGTGGCTCTGTGATGTCAAGTGAAGGGTCTCTCTGTGTCTCTGTGATGTCACCTGAAGGGTCTTACTCTGGATCTGTAATGTCACCTGAAGTGTATCTCTGTGGCTCTATGATGTCACCTGAAGTGTCTCTCTGTGGCTTTGTGAAGTCACCTAAAGGGACTCTCTGTGTCTCTGTGATGTCACCTGAAGGGACTCTCTGTGGCTCTGTGATATCATCTGAAGGGTCTCTCTGGTTCTGTGATGTCACTGGAAGTGTCTCATTTTGGGTCTGTGATGTCACCGGAAGGGTCTCTCCATGGCTCTGTGATTTCACATGAAAGGTCTCTCTGTGGCTCTGTGATGTCATCTAATGTCTCTCTGTGGATCTCTGAGGTCAACTAAAGAGTCTCTCTATGTCTATGTGTTGTCACCTTAAGGGTCTTACTCTGGCTCTGTGATATCACCTGAAGTGTCTCTTTTTGGCTATGTGATGTCAACTGAAGGGTCTCTCTGTGGCTCTGTGATGACGCCTGAAGGGACTTTCTGTGGCACTGTGATGTCACAAGAGAGATCTCTCTTGGCTCTGTGATGTCAACTGAAGGATCTTTCCTGTGTCTCTCTTTTGTCACCTGATGTTTCTTTCTCATGGCTCTGTGATGACACCAATAGTGTCTTTCAGGTGGCAATGTGATGTCACATGAATAATCTCTCTGTGGCTCAGTGATGTCACTTGAACGGTCTCTCTGTGGCTCTATGTTGTCACCTGAAGGGTTTCTGTGTGCCTCTGTGATGTCAACTTAAGGGTCTCACTGTGATTCTGTGATGTACCTGAAGGGTCTCTGTGGCTCTGGGATGTCAGCTAAGGGTCTCCCTGTGGCTCAGTGATGTCACCTATAGGGTCTCTCTATGGCTCGTGATGTCACCTGAAGGGTCTCATTTGGCTCTGTGATGTCACCAGAAGGGGATTTCTGTGGCTCTGTGATGTCCCGTGAAGGGTCTCTCTTGGTTATGTCATGTCACCTGAAGGGTCTCTCTGTGACTCTGTGATGTCAAGTGAAGGGTCTCTCTGTGGCTCTGTGATGTCAACTGAAGAGTCTCTCTGTGTCTCTGTGATGGCACATGAAGTGTGTTACTCTGGATCTGTAATGTCACCTATGTGTCTCTCTGTGGCTCTATGATGTCACCTGAAGTGTTTCTCTGTGGCTCTGTGAAGTCACCTAAAGTGACTATCTGTGTCTCTGTGATGTCACCTGAAGTGTCTATCTGTGGCTCTGTGATATCACCTGAAGTGTCTCTCTGTGGCTCTGTGGTGTAACCTGAAATGTCTCATTTTGGCTCTGTGATGTCACGGGAAGGGTCTCTCTGTGGCTCTGTGATGTCACCTGAAGGGTTTCTCTTTGGCTAGGTGAGGTCACCTGAAGGATCACTCTGTGGCTCTGTGATGTCACCTAAAGTGTCTCCTGTGTCTCTGTGATGACACATGAAGGGTCTCTCTGTGGCACTGCTATTGCATCTGAAGGATCTCTCTGTGGATCTGTGATGTCAACTGAAGGGTCTTTCCTGTGGCTCTGTGATGTCACCTTAAGGGACTCACTGTGAATCTTTGATGTCACCTGAAAGTTCTGTCTGTAGATTTGTGATGACCTCAAAAGGGTATCTATGTGGTTTTGTGATGTCTTATGAAGGATACATCTGTGGCTCTGTTATGTCACCTGAAGGGTCTCTCTTGGTTCTGTGATGTCACCTGAAGGGTCTCTCTGTGGCTCTGTGATGTCACGTGAAGGGTCTCTTGGTGTCTCTGTGATGTCACCTGAAGGGTCTTACTCTGGATCTGTAATGTCAACTGAAGTGTCTCTCTGTGGCTCTATGATGTTACCTGAAGTGTCTATCTGTGGCTCTGTGATGTCACATGAAAGGTCTCTCTGTGGCTCTGTGATGTTACCTAAAGTGTCTCCTGTGTCTCTGTGATGACACATGAAGGGTCTCTCTGTGGCACTGCTATTGCACCTGAAGGATCTCTCTGTGGATCTGTGATGTCAACTGAAGGGTCTTTCCTGTGGCTCTGTGATGTCACCTGAAGTTTCTTTCTCGTGGCTCTGTGATGTCACCAATAGTGTCTTTACGGTGGCAATGTGATGTCACATGAAAGTCTCTCTGTATCTCTGTGATGTCACCAAAAGGTCTCCTGTGTCTCTGTGATGACGCATGAAGGGTCTCTCTGTGGCACTGTGATGTCACCAGAAGGATCTCTCTGTGGCTCTGTGATGTCAACTGAAGGGTCTCTGTGGCTCTGTGATGTCACCTGAAGGGTCTCTGTGGCTCCGTGATGTCACCTGAAGGGTCTCTCTTGGTTCTGTGATGTCACCTGAAGGGTCTCTCTGTGGCTCTGTGATGTCACCTAAAGAGTCTCCTGTGTCTCTGTGATGACCCATGAAGGGTCTCTCTGTGGTACTGTGATGTCACCAGAAGGATTTCTCTGTGGCTCTGTGATGTCAACTGAAGGGTCTTTCGTGTGGCTCTGTGATGTCACCAATTGTGTCTTTCTGGTGGCAATGTGATGTCACATGAAGAGTCTCTCTGTGGCTCAGTGATGTCACTTGAAGGGTCACTATGTGGCTCTGTGTTGTCACCAAAAGGGTCTGTCTGTGGCTGCGTGATGTCACCTGAAGTGTCTCTCTTGGTTCTGTGATGTCACCTGAAGGGTCTCTCTGTGGCTCTGTGATATCACCTGAAGGGTCTCTCTTGGTTCTGAGATGTCACCTGAAGGGTCGCTCTGTGGCTCTGTGATGTCACATGAAAGGTCTCTCTGTGGCTCTGTGATGTCAAGTGAAGAGTTTCTGTGGATCTGTGAGGTCCTCTGAAAAGTCTCTCTGTGTCTCTGTGAGATAACATGAAGGATCGTACTAAGGATCTGTAATGACACTTGAAGTGCCTCCCTATGGCTCTATGATGTCACCTGATGTGTCTCTCTGTGGCTCTGTGAAGTCACCTAAAGGGACTCTCTGTGTCTCTGTGATGTCACCCGAAGTGTCTATCTGTGACTCTGTGATATCACCTGAAGGGGCTCTCTGTGGCTCTGTGATGTCACCTGAAGTGTCTATCTGTGGCTCTGTGATATCACATGAAGGGTCTCTATGTATCTCTGTGATGTCACCTGAAGGGTCTATCTGTGGCTAGGTGATGTCACCTGAAGTGTCACTCTGTGGCTCTGTGATGTCACCTAAAGTGTCTCCTGTGTCTCTGTGATGACACATGAAGGGTCTCTCTGTGGAACTGCTATTGCACCTGAAGGATCTCTCTGTGGCTCTGTGATGTCACCTGAAGAGTCTCTGTGGCTCTGTGATGTCACCTGAAGGGTCTCTGTGGCTCTGTGATGTCACCTGAAGGGTCTCTCTGTGGCTCTGCGATGTCAAGTGAAGGGTCTCTCTGTGGCTCTGTGATGTCACATGAAAGTTCTCTCTGTGGCTCTGTCATGTCAAGTGAAAAGTCTCTCTGTGGATCTGTGAGGTCCCCTGAAAAGTCTCTCTGTGTCTCTGTGATGTCACATGAAGGATCGTACTCTGGATCTGTAATGACACTTGAAGTGCCTCCCTGTGGCTCTATGATGTCACCTGATGTGTCTCTCTGTGGCTCTGTGAAGTCACCTAAAGGGACTCTCTGTGTCTCTGTGATGTCACCCGAAGTGTCTATCTGTGGCTCTGTGATATCACCTGAAGGCTCTCTCTGTGGCTCTGTGATGTCACCTGAAGTGTCTCATATTGGCTCTGTGATGTCATGGGAAGGGTCTCTCTGTGGCTCTGTGATGTCACTTGAACGGTCTCTCTGTGGCTCTGTGCTGTCACCTGAACTGTCTCTGTGTGCCTCTGTGATGTCACTTTAAGTGTTTCACAGTGATTGTGTGATGTCACCTCAAGGGTCTCTGTGGCTCTGTGATGTCATCTAAGGGTCTCCCTGTGCCTCAGTGATGTCAACTAAGGGTCTCTCTATGGCTCGTGATGTCACCTGAAGGGTCTCATTTGGCTCTGTGATATCACTTGAAGAGGTTCTCTGTGGCTCTGTGATGTCACCTGAAGGGTCTATCGTTGGCTCTGTGATGTCACCTGAAGGGTCTCTCTTGGTTCTCTCATGTCACATGAAGGGTCTCTCTGTGGCTCTGTGATGTCAAGTGACGAGTCTCTCTGTGGATCTGTGAGGTCCCCTGAAGAGTCTCTCTGTGTCTCTGTGATCTCACCTGAAGGGTCTTACTCTGGATCTGTAATGTCACCTGATGTGTCTCTCTGTGGCTCTATGATGTCACCTGAAGTGTCTCTCTGTGGCTCTGTGAAGTCACCTAAAGTGACTCTCTGTGTCTCTGTGATATCACCTGAAGTGTCTATCTTTGGCTCTGTGATATCACATGAAGTGTCTCTCTGTGTCTCTGTGATGTCACCTGAATTGTCTATCTGTGTCTCTGTGATATCACATGAAGGATCTCTATGTATCTCTGTGATGTCACCTGAAGGGTCTATCTGTGGCTATGTGATGTCACCTGAAGGGTCACTCTGTGGCTCTGTGATGTCATCTAAGGGTCTCTCTGAGGAACTGTGAGGTCATATAAAGAGTCTCTCTATGTCTCTGTGATGTAACCTGAAGGGTCTTTCTCTTGCTCTGTGATGTCACCTAAAGTGTCTCCTGTGTCACTGTGATGACACATGAAGTGTCTCTCTGTGGAACTGCTATTGCACCTGAAGGATCTCTCTGTGGATCTGTGATGTCAACTGAAGGGTCTTTCCTGTGGCTCTGTGATGTCACCTGATGTTTCTTTCTCGTGGCTCTGTGATGTCACCAATAGTGTCTTTCCGGTGGCAATGTGATGTCACATGAAAGTCTCTCTGTGGCTCAGTGATGTCACTTCAAGGGTCTCTCGGTGGCTCTGTGTTGCCACCTGAAGGGTCTCTGTGTGCCTCTGTGATGTCACCTTAAGGGTCTCACTGTGAATCTTTGATGTCACCTGAAAGTTCTTTCGGTAGATTTGTGATGACCTCAGAAGGGTATCTATGTGGTTTTGTGATGTCTTATGAAGGATACATCTGTGGCTCTGTGATGTCACCTGAAGGGTCTCTCTTGGTTCTGTGATGTCAACTGAAGGGTCTTACTCTGGTTCAGTAATGTCACCTGAAGTGTCTATCTGTGGCTCTGTGATGTCACATGAAAGGTCTCTCTGTGGCTCTGTGATGTCATCTAAGGGTCTCTCTGTGGATCTGTGAGGTCACCTAAAGTGTCTCTCTATGTCTCTGTGATGTCACCTGAAGGGTCTTACTCTGGCTCTGTGATGTCACCTGAAGTGTCTATTTGTGGCTAAGTGATGTCACCTGAATGGTCTCTCTGTGGCTCTGTGATGTCACCTAAAGGGTCTCCTGTGTCTATGTGATGACCCATGAAGGTTCTCTCTGTGGCACTGTGATGTCACCAGAAGGATCTCTCTGTGCCTCTGTGATGTCAACTGATGGGTCATTCATGTGGCTCTGTGATGTCACCTGATGTTTCTTTCCTGTGGTTCTGTGATGTCACCAATTGTGTCTTTGTGGTTGCAATGTGATGTCACATGAAGAGTCTCTCTGTGGCTCAGTGATGTCACTTGAAGGGTCTCTATGTGGCTCTGTATTGTCACCAGAAGGGTCTCTGTGTGCCTCTATAATGTCACCTTAAGTGTCTCACTGTGAATCTGTGATGTCACCTGAAGTTTTTTGGTGGCTCTGTGATGTGAACTATGTGTCTCCCAGTCTCACTGTGATGTCACCTGAAGGTTCTACTGTGGCTCTGTGACATCACCTAAATGATCTCTCTGTGGCTCTGTGATGACACTTGAAGGGTCTCTCTGTGGCTCTGTGATGTCACCTGTAGGGTCTGTCTATGGCTCATGATGTCACCTGAAGTGTCTCATTTGGCTCTGTGATGTCACTTTTAGGGTTTCTCTGTGGCTGTGTCATGTCACCTGAAGGGTCTATCTGTGGCTGTGTGATGTCACCTGAAGGGTCTCTGTGGCTCTGTGATGTCAAGTGAAGGGTCTCTCTGTGGATTTGTGATGTCACCTGAAGGGTCTTACTCTGGCTCTGTTATGTCACCTGAAGTGTCTCTCTGTGGCTCTGTGAAGTCACCTGAATTGTCACTCTGTGGCTCTGTGAAGTCACCTAAAGGTACTCTCTGTGTCTCTGTGATGTCACCTGAAATGTCTCCCTGTGGCTCTGTGATGTCACCTGAAGGGTCTCATTTGGCTCTGTGATGTCACCTGTAGGGTTTCTCTGTGGCTCTGTGATATCACCTGAAGGGTCTATCTGTGTCTGCTTGATGTCACCTGAATGGTCTCTGTGGCTCTGTGATGTCTCGTGAAGTGTCTCTCTTGGTTCTGTGATGTCACCTGAAGTGTCTCTCTGTGGCTCTGTGATGTCAAGTGAAGGGTCTCTCTGTGTCTCTGTGATGTCACCTGAAGGGTCTTACTCTGGATCTGTAATGTCACCTGAAGTGTATCTCTGTGGCTCTATGATGTCACCTGAAGTGTCTCTCTGTGGCTTTGTGAAGTCACCTAAAGGGACTCTCTGTGTCTCTGTGATGTCACCTGAAGGGACTCTCTGTGGCTCTGTGATATCATCTGAAGGGTCTCTCTGGTTCTGTGATGTCACCGGAAGTGTCTCATTTTGGGTCTGTGATGTCACCGGAAGGGTCTCTCCATGGCTCTGTGATTTCACATGAAAGGTCTCTCTGTGGCTCTGTGATGTCATCTAATGTCTCTCTGTGGATCTCTGAGGTCAACTAAAGAGTCTCTCTATGTCTATGTGTTGTCACCTTAAGGGTCTTACTCTGGCTCTGTGATATCACCTGAAGTGTCTCTTTTTGGCTATGTGATGTCAACTGAAGGGTCTCTCTGTGGCTCTGTGATGACGCCTGAAGGGACTTTCTGTGGCACTGTGATGTCACAAGAGAGATCTCTCTTGGCTCTGTGATGTCAACTGAAGGATCTTTCCTGTGTCTCTCTTTTGTCACCTGATGTTTCTTTCTCATGGCTCTGTGATGACACCAATAGTGTCTTTCAGGTGGCAATGTGATGTCACATGAATAATCTCTCTGTGGCTCAGTGATGTCACTTGAACGGTCTCTCTGTGGCTCTATGTTGTCACCTGAAGGGTTTCTGTGTGCCTCTGTGATGTCAACTTAAGGGTCTCACTGTGATTCTGTGATGTACCTGAAGGGTCTCTGTGGCTCTGGGATGTCAGCTAAGGGTCTCCCTGTGGCTCAGTGATGTCACCTATAGGGTCTCTCTATGGCTCGTGATGTCACCTGAAGGGTCTCATTTGGCTCTGTGATGTCACCAGAAGGGGATTTCTGTGGCTCTGTGATGTCCCGTGAAGGGTCTCTCTTGGTTATGTCATGTCACCTGAAGGGTCTCTCTGTGACTCTGTGATGTCAAGTGAAGGGTCTCTCTGTGGCTCTGTGATGTCAACTGAAGAGTCTCTCTGTGTCTCTGTGATGGCACATGAAGTGTGTTACTCTGGATCTGTAATGTCACCTATGTGTCTCTCTGTGGCTCTATGATGTCACCTGAAGTGTTTCTCTGTGGCTCTGTGAAGTCACCTAAAGTGACTATCTGTGTCTCTGTGATGTCACCTGAAGTGTCTATCTGTGGCTCTGTGATATCACCTGAAGTGTCTCTCTGTGGCTCTGTGGTGTAACCTGAAATGTCTCATTTTGGCTCTGTGATGTCACGGGAAGGGTCTCTCTGTGGCTCTATGATGTCACCTGAAGGGTTTCTCTTTGGCTAGGTGAGGTCACCTGAAGGATCACTCTGTGGCTCTGTGATGTCACCTAAAGTGTCTCCTGTGTCTCTGTGATGACACATGAAGGGTCTCTCTGTGGCACTGCTATTGCATCTGAAGGATCTCTCTGTGGATCTGTGATGTCAACTGAAGGGTCTTTCCTGTGGCTCTGTGATGTCACCTTAAGGGACTCACTGTGAATCTTTGATGTCACCTGAAAGTTCTGTCTGTAGATTTGTGATGACCTCAAAAGGGTATCTATGTGGTTTTGTGATGTCTTATGAAGGATACATCTGTGGCTCTGTTATGTCACCTGAAGGGTCTCTCTTGGTTCTGTGATGTCACCTGAAGGGTCTCTCTGTGGCTCTGTGATGTCACGTGAAGGGTCTCTTGGTGTCTCTGTGATGTCACCTGAAGGGTCTTACTCTGGATCTGTAATGTCAACTGAAGTGTCTCTCTGTGGCTCTATGATGTTACCTGAAGTGTCTATCTGTGGCTCTGTGATGTCACATGAAAGGTCTCTCTGTGGCTCTGTGATGTTACCTAAAGTGTCTCCTGTGTCTCTGTGATGACACATGAAGGGTCTCTCTGTGGCACTGCTATTGCACCTGAAGGATCTCTCTGTGGATCTGTGATGTCAACTGAAGGGTCTTTCCTGTGGCTCTGTGATGTCACCTGAAGTTTCTTTCTCGTGGCTCTGTGATGTCACCAATAGTGTCTTTACGGTGGCAATGTGATGTCACATGAAAGTCTCTCTGTATCTCTGTGATGTCACCAAAAGGTCTCCTGTGTCTCTGTGATGACGCATGAAGGGTCTCTCTGTGGCACTGTGATGTCACCAGAAGGATCTCTCTGTGGCTCTGTGATGTCAACTGAAGGGTCTCTGTGGCTCTGTGATGTCACCTGAAGGGTCTCTGTGGCTCCGTGATGTCACCTGAAGGGTCTCTCTTGGTTCTGTGATGTCACCTGAAGGGTCTCTCTGTGGCTCTGTGATGTCACCTAAAGAGTCTCCTGTGTCTCTGTGATGACCCATGAAGGGTCTCTCTGTGGTACTGTGATGTCACCAGAAGGATTTCTCTGTGGCTCTGTGATGTCAACTGAAGGGTCTTTCGTGTGGCTCTGTGATGTCACCAATTGTGTCTTTCTGGTGGCAATGTGATGTCACATGAAGAGTCTCTCTGTGGCTCAGTGATGTCACTTGAAGGGTCACTATGTGGCTCTGTGTTGTCACCAAAAGGGTCTGTCTGTGGCTGCGTGATGTCACCTGAAGTGTCTCTCTTGGTTCTGTGATGTCACCTGAAGGGTCTCTCTGTGGCTCTGTGATATCACCTGAAGGGTCTCTCTTGGTTCTGAGATGTCACCTGAAGGGTCGCTCTGTGGCTCTGTGATGTCACATGAAAGGTCTCTCTGTGGCTCTGTGATGTCAAGTGAAGAGTTTCTGTGGATCTGTGAGGTCCTAC